>NC_030853.1:14100776-14118613 GCF_000208745.1 Theobroma cacao | reverse complement strand
TTATGGAAAATGAGTTCAAATGGTTAATTTTTAGGTTTTATAAACAAAATGTGTTTAAATGAAATGATTTTATAAATTGTCTTGAAATTGAATGATGGCTTTGAAAATAGAGTAATTGGAGACCACTTGATGTGTTATAAATTTATGGTTCTAATTGATTGGCTTATGACAATATTGGCATGAATGGCTGAATTGGTAAATGTGCTAAAAATGTATGAACTGTTGATTTGCCTTGAGAGGCTGTAAAATAAAATAATTGCCATGTCATGCTATCGTAAATTTAATTATATGGTGGGTTTAGCTTGCTGCAGTGAGCGGGTTCTATGGACCAGCCTATTAGAGGGGCATGAAATTCGGTTATATATGTACCTCGGTCAAAAAGGCGCGTAGGGTATCTCCTGAGGTATGGTTAGAGTTCACGTCACGCCGAACCACCTCGTGATGATGAACTCCACTAACACTAAGGAACGATTGTGTTTTTCAAACTAAAAAAATATGTTTACGTGTATACGAAATTTTTAACAGCCTTGGCAGACTCGGTTGATGCCTCGGCCAAGGTATTCCCGAGAATGATTTTGGCAGGAGCCAAGCTTTTAAGATACTCATAAGCCATGTTGGTTATTTAAATGAAATGAATATTTATGTTATGAAATACATATTGAGATGGAATATTTTAATCGTCTCTATTTACTCGACTTTAGATATTTTGGATGATGTTTGTTTACTTATTGGGATTATATAATCTCACCACCCTCCTTTCCACCCATTTCAGGCTCAAAATAGGCTGTAGATAGCTGATTTCATCGAGGCTACCATTGGATTTACATCCTCCAAACTGTAGGTTCACAATCTTCCTTCCTTTTGGTTATTCGGGAGCTCACTAGTTATTGTAAATTAAATTAAATACTCTGGCTTACTGTATTATAGTATGTATGAATTTATTTTGCTTTTATGCTGCAAAAATTATTTATGTATAACTCTAAAAATATTGTTTTATAAAAAAATAGAATATTTTATTGAATATTTCTTTTATTTTTTTTATTATATCTAAATAATCATAATTTCATTTTAAATGAAGGTTTTAGACGTTTAAACTTATATTTGATTATGAATTATGTGTTTTGTACTCGCATACTATATTTTTAGCTGGTTTCGAAATTTTCAAGGAAAGATGACCAAAATGCCCCTATGAGACAGAAATCATTTTTTTTATTGTTTTAAGCTGAAAATAGCTTAAAATCTTTTAAAACATGATATTTGGCAATGGTTACTCATAAGGGAAATGAGAAACTGATATTAAAGCCTTGCAGAGTTTCGGTTGGCATTCCGGGTAATGAGTGTCTATCAGGACACCGCGGTCGTTTTCACGGACTCGAGGGGAGTACCGGGTCGTGACACAAGGCATATGACAGGAAATGAAATGTTGTTTACTCAACTGGATAAGAAAAAGGGTGGTACAATATCATTTGGAGATGATTCAAAAGGCAGAATTCATGGTATAGGAACCATTGGTAAAAATTCTTATGCTTAAATCAATCATGTTTTGTTTGTTAAAGGCTTAAAGCATAATCTATTAAGTATCAATCAACTGTATGACAAAGAATTTAAAGTATGTTTTGATTCACATAAATGTGAAGTTATAGATATTAGTACCAACAAAATTGCATCCATAGGAAAAAGAATAAAAAACATGTATGTTATATTTCTTGAAGATCTTGAGCTAGATTGTGAGTCATGTCTTATGGTAAATGATGAAAATGATAACTGGTTATGACATCAAAGACTTGAACATGCAAGTATGCATACCATTTCAAAACTAATGAGAAGAAATTTGGTTATTGGATTGCTTGAAATTAAATTTGAGAATGATAAGATTTGTGATGCTTGTCAATTAGGGAAACAAGTTAGAACATATTTTAAAGCCAAAAATATTATTTCAACCTTTAGACCTCTTGAAGTGTTGCATATAAATCTATTTGGTCTAATCAACATAACTAGCTAAGGAGGTAAATCATATGGTTTTGTGATAGTTGATGACTATTCAAGATATACTTGGGTCTAGTTCCTTGCTTACAAAAATGATGCATTACCTACATTTTGCAAATCACTGTAAGAGAGTTCAAAATGAAAAAGGACTTCTCATTGTCAGCATTAAAAGTGATCATGGAGGTGAGTTTGAAGGAGATGAATTTGAAAATTTTTGCAATGAAAAAGGGTTAGATCACAACTTTTTTGCACCTAGAACACCTCAACAAAATGAGATTGTTGAAAGAAAAAATTGAACTTCAAAAGAAAGGCTTGAACCATGCTTTGTGAAAACAAACTACCAAAGTATTTTTGGGCAGAAGCTATCAATACAGTAGCCTATATTCTAAACAGAGTTTCAATAATGGCCATGATATCTAAAAGTCCCTATGAATTGCACAAAGGCAAAAAACCAAACATTTCCCATTTTAGAAGTTTCGGCTGTAAATGTTTTGTTTTGAACAATGGAAAACATTTTCTTGGAAAATTTAATGCTTAGAGTGATGAGGCAATATTTCTAAGATATGCATTAAACTTAAAAACATATAGAATTTTCAACAAAAGAACTTTAATAATTAAAGAGTCCATTCATGTAGTTTTTGATGAAACTAATGTTGTACAAAAGAAAGATTTTGTTGATGATAATGATGCAGAGGACCTTGAGAGACAAATGGAAGAAATGAGCCTAGTGAAGAAGTAAAACAAAGAAAACTCTCATGAAAGAGAAGTAGAAGTTTCATCTTTAGAAGATCTGCAAAGAGTTAAAAATCAACACAATGATCTTCTAAAAAGTTGAAAATATGTCAAAGACCACCCACAAGAGCAGATAATTGGTGATCTTTCAAAAGGAGTTAGAAACAAAATAGGAGTTAAAGAAACATGCAAATACTTAGCTTTCATTTCACAAATTGAGCCTAAAAACTTCGAAAAAGCTAAAAAGGAAGAAAGTTGAATGATGGCCATACAAGAAAAACTTGAACAATTTGAAAGAAATAGAGTATGGACATTAGTTTCAAGGCCATTCAATCACCCAATTGTTGGTACAAAGTGGGTGTTTAGAAACAAGGTAGATGAACAAGGTAATGTAATAAGAAACAAAGCTAGGCTAGTTGTTCAAGGATATAATCAGGAAGAAGGTATTGACTATGATGAAACCTTTGCTCTTGTTGCCAGGTTAGAAGCCATAAGGTTATTACTTACATTTGCATGTTTCATGAATTTCAAACTATTTCAAATGGATGTGAAAAGTGCATTTTTAAATGGCCTTATTCAAGAAGAAGTTTATGTCAAACAACCCCCTGGTTTTGAAGACTTTGAAAAACTTGACTATGTTATTAAATTGCATAAGGCCTTATATGGATTAAAACAAGCTCCAAGAGCTTGGTATTAAGCTCCAAGAGCTTAATTTCATCCTTGAGAATTCAAAACTAAAAGCTTATGGAGGTTGTGGAAGGGATTTAGAATGGGATTAGGCCTTAAAAGGGAAAATTTGCCCAAATTTGGACCTAAGAAGTCGATCCCAATGCAGAGAGGGTCGACCTTGTGAAGTAAAAACAGAGAAAGTCTATGCATTCTAGTCCAAGATTAACTATATACCCTTTATAGTCGATCCTATGAAGGAAAAATGAATGAAACATGAACCTTCTGATCAAAGATTGGCCCTCAACCCTTTATAGTCGATCCTACATTGCCTAGACACTTTAGGCAGGCTTAAAAGCCCTACAACTCGAGACTCACTCATTTTTCTCCTATTTCCTTATTCTTCAACCCATTTTTCTCAAATTTCATACCTTTCATGACCTTCAAAATGCATCATCAAATCTTGGATTCTAAGTGCTAAAGATAAGGATTTTCACTCTCAAAACTTGGTTTTGATGATTTTTGTTTTCTCTTTCTAAAAGCTATAAATTTTTCTAGGTTTTTAAGATTTGGCTAGACCTCTCCACTAGAAGCTCACCAAGGTGGAAAAATAGGTAAAATAAGCTGTTTAATTGTTGGGTATAAGGTTTGGATGAAAGATTTATGGAAATTATTGGGAATAATTGAAGATTAAATAGAGTTAGAAATGGGTATTCAAGGTGTTTCGAAAATTTGAGAATATTGATGATTAAACCTCATTTTTAGGTGCTATTTGAGTAATTTGAGTTTGTTGAAAAAGCCAAGCTTTCAACAAAAGGTGCCAAGAGGAAAAGGCACGCTTCAAGAGGTGGGTTTGTCTACGATTAGTTGAATGATTTCCAATTTGGAAATTTGAAATGAAAAATGATAGTTTTGCATAGACCCTAACATTTTGTCAATTTGACTTTGAGATTCATGACTTTGATTTAGTCTTGGCTTTTAAACTTCGATCGTGTTCGCAATTGAATTCATCCTTTGTTTGGAAATGGACTTTGAACCTTTTGATTTTGGATGGTGAATGGATACACCTTTTCATATGGAAACAAACATTTGAATATTAGAATATAAAACAAAATGTTCTAATGATGTGTACTTGAGTTATGGACCTGTAGTTAGTGGCAGTAGCCACTAGCCATTGTACACAATATTGAGCTTTGGTTGATAGTCAATGGAGTTCTACCTTTTGATTTGGTTTCCTTGGTAGTTGATACGATCCTACCTCCTTGATATACGATCGATGACTATCATGTATTCGACCACTTTGGTGCTACGGCATACTTTGATTTGGTTATCCATGCTATCTACGCTCCACGATATCTTTGAAATGATATTCAACTCTATGGAATTGGGTTCAATATTTGTTTCGATTTTGGACTTGCATTTTATATTATTTTGAATTGGACTTTGGATTTGGTATTTGTTTAGACTTCAGTCTTTGGATTTGGCATTTGTTTTGACCTTGGTGTTTCAATTTTGGCATTTGGATTTGGTGTTCATCTCAAACTTGATCTTTGGATTAGGTATTTGCCCTGACATTGGTTTTTAAACTTGATTTATTCAATTTAGTATGTATTATAAAATTCAATAATTTTCTTTAAGGGTTTTCTAAAAGTGTTGATATTATTTTATTTTTAACACTAAACCTTTGTTTTCCTCAACATCTCGCACAAAAGCTTTTAAACTCGATATTTATTAATTATTTTCTTAGAAATATTTGAACGTTTTACAAACTATTATTCTCATTTCAAGAGCTTACGAATGGGTTTTCAACTAAACCTAATAAAATCCTTTTAAATGAGTTTTTATTCGTCGAGATGATGGTTTGAGATTTCTTGCACCTTAGGATGATTAATTTGGCTTGGCAATTAAATTCTCAAACTATTTGAGTATGTGATATGTTTGAAAGGAAAACTTTGATATTGTTTGAAATGGATCACTTGCATTATTTTAAAAAGTGTCTTGATAAACACTTTCCTTTTAGCTTGTCCCCCCATCATATCTACTTAGGGAATTATTTATAACTCACATATGTAAGATGCATTTGTTTTGCAGGTCAGTAGTGGCTTGGCTCACTGTCCTTGGGAAAAGCCAATACTTCTGTCAGTCTTGGTAGCTGAACATATGGCATCCACTAAGCGTTAGCCCTTTTGTTTTAAGTTGTACTCCATTGGTCCTATTTGGTTTGGTCATTTATGTTTGACTATCATGGATAATATCTTGCTATGTCTTGTATTAACGGACATATATTTCGAAAAAATTACCATGGGATGGCTACACTTTGTATTTGCCATAGGATGACCTATGTATGTTACTTGATATGTGCTGCTTTCGCATTTTGAGCATGTTATCATGCAAACTAATATAACACATTCTTGTGAGATATAATATGTTCATGCTTGTTTGATATATGGTTCCATGATGAGTCCCATGAGAAAATTTCAAGCATTTGATTTATTTGTTCATATTAGGCTTGCATAGGTTAAAAAGGTCACTCCCATCAATACCCTTGCGCCGGTCATGACCTTGGATTTGGGTCGTTACAAAATTCCAAAATGTCTTTGATTACTATTGTCACTTAATTGAAAGCTATAAGCAACAGTAAGCAGCATGGAAAAAGAAATGAAGTAACTAGTGCAAAATCAATGTGATTTGGCCCACAACCAAGAGAGACTCCATGATAGGATGAACAAAACAAAACCAACCATAGTTCTCAATCTTGATAGTTAAGAATTTGATACTGATTTTGACTAGTAGGCATATGCATCAACATTTGCATACATTTTGTTCATACTGATATGATTGTATTGCAAATGATCTTTTGTATATGAATTGACCTAATGAAAAATCTTCTTTCCTTATATCTTTTTTGACATTGCTTTCCATGCTTACTGATGATTGATTGAACTTTCTTGCTATGAATGCCTCTATGATCTTATTCTCAAATGATGACTGATAATTATTTATAACCAGTGCTACTAACGATTTATCTTTCTATGAGTTTTTCTTCCTTTATTTCTGTACTCCATTTTCTTTTCCTTTTTGATATAACAAAAAAAGGGAGAAATATAGTGAGTAAATTTGCATTTAAATTTTCATTCATGTTGGTTGGATTTTTCAAAATGGTTTTTCAAGGGTACTTTCAAACTTAAATGCAAATCTTTTGAGAAAAGCATAAATTCAAGGGTATGTAACACCCCTCAATTTTCGATGTAAATTAAGTTAGTTTATGATATGTTATGTATGCCAAGTGTTTGAGAATATATATGTACATAAATGGGCACTTAGGAAAATTTTGAGGAAACATGTGATAAATCCCATAGTTTGAGGTTTTGATCTAAGTTTGATGTTATGTTTATGAATTTGTGTGTATGGGATTAAGTTAAATGAATGATTTGAGGTGTGATATTAACACAGAATGATTTTGGGGTGATAAACTTGGATTTTTGGAAGCTTAAAAATGCCTATAGGGGAAGATGTATCGATACATCTCCTCATGTATCGATACATTTAAAGATGTATCGATAGATTTGGAAATTGGATGAACATTTATCGATACATTGCCTAAATGTATAGATACATCTAAAGTAAAGAGCACTCAAGACCATTCAACTTGAAATGTATCGATACATTGCCCCAATGAAACATTGCCAAATGTATCGATGCATCACTGAGAAAAGGTAAAAATAAAAAGGGGTTCACTAGCATTTCACCCATTTAACAAAAACCCCCAAAGTCTCTTTCTCTACCATCTTAAAACCCTAAGGCCCCAAATAGATTTTTGGAGCTATTTGGAGCTAATTTGAACTTAGGAAACACCTCTAGAGGTAAGATTAAACATTTTTACTAATTATTTCTCAATTTAATCGATTAAATTCTAAGAAATCTAGGTTTTCTAACTTTAGTGAATCTTTCTCTATTTAACTAGAATTTGGAGCCAAGATTCATGCAATCTAGCTTCTAAGGTATGGGTTTAGTTCGTTAATGAAGGATTTGAGCTGAAATAGTTAGATTTCTAAGATTTGGTTAATTGTAAAAAAGCTAGCATTTTTCGAAAGCTAGGATTTAATTAACAATTGGATGTTTTGATGTGATCTTAAGAGGAAACAAAGTAATTGGACGTGCTAATGAGCTAGAGGATGATTGGAGGCTAAAGTTGAGCTCGACGGTGGGATTACTTCCAATTTGTCACTGTGAGTAGGTTTGAATTAAAAATGCATGTGATGCATCATGCCTTGATGAAGGCACTGCCATGGTATTAGAATGTGTGTATGTATATATATATGTATATATATGATTGCCTAGATGTAAGTGCCCAAGTTTAAAAACCAAACTGTGGAATGGGTGTTTGTGTGTTGTGATGTGAGCCACATGGGTGGCTTATGCTGTGCGTACCTAGACTAGGATGTCTAGAGGCTATAATGAACCCTAAGAGTAGATTTTCCTAGGTGGAGGATATGTTAAGAGAATTTGATCCAATGATGCCATGGAGATTTAAAGGCACTTAGAACCTAACCGAGCTTAAAGATGATTAAAGCTCGATAAATGTGAATGATAAAGGCATGATGGCCTTATTTGTAGATTTGTGTTTCCGTTCGAGGGATAAATTCTGAACATTGATCTAATTTGTGGATGAGTGAAGTTTTAATCCCTTGTGACTATGTGTGTGCTTGCTGGGATGGTGGTAAGCATGGACGGTGGTTTTAGTCTGGCTTATGTTCCCGCTTGTAGTGCTTTGATGCCACATGTTTAAGAATACTCTAGGTGATGCTGGCAGTCAGAAGATTACTCTAGTCAATGATTTGATTCTCCGCCAGCTACTTTGATGCTGTGCATGATTTGTTTTCCGCTCATTGCTTCAGCATGCACATGATCTATTCTTTGCCAACAGCTTTACCTTGAGCGTGATTTGATTCTCCGTAGGTTGGCCACTGAGCGTGATTTGACTATATCCAAGGGAGGCTCACTCATTGACTTGATTCGTATATAATGTTAGATAGCCATGAGAGGCTTAGATAAATATGATATGATTTTGATGTGATACTTCGGCAACTAGAGTGTGCCGTGGAGAATGATTCGCTTAAATTTGATCGGTTTTAAAGGTAAGCCTAAGGATATGTGTGATGACCTTTGAAGACATTGAGGATTATGAGATGCCCTCTTATTGGAGACTTAGGGATAATGATATGCCCTATGTTTAGAAATGTTTGTCAGATTTTATGGTTGCACCGAGTTTATTATGTGTTTATATATATATATATATATATAATTTTGTTTACTTGCACCACTCACTGAGTATTATAGTACTCACCCATTTGTGTATCATGTGTAGGTAAATAGACCACAACGGTGTGTGGTAAGGGTTGTTTATAGACAGACTAGTTTTGGCATCCGATAGGTTTCAATTACGTGTCAGTCACTCCACTGAGTCAGTTTAAAGTCTTTCGCTATGGTTATGCATGTAGGCATGATGTGCCATATAAAATTATGTAAGGGTTGTTATGTACAAACTCGTCTTGTATGGCCAACATATGGCTCTATAAACATTTATGTGAATTATGTGCTAGGGATAATGTATTATATTTAGTTTTATTGTGAATATTTGATTATTGAATCCCTTGGCTTTGTGTTATATGATTTTGGATTCTGAGGCTTGCTCAAGTCTAATGGTATTGCCTACTAGGCTCGTGCATTAGTCACAGACCCTTGAGTTGGGTTGTAATAGGGGAGCTTTACTTGAGAAAAGTTTTTTGAAATATTGAGCATATTTTCAAAGGGAGTTTTTCTTTAATGAGCAAATTTAACTCTTAATTTTGTCATATCTAAAACGGAGAAATTGTTAACTTTATTCTTGTTTTTACATAACAAAATTGATTAAAATTAATGAGCTTTGAAAGTGAAAGAAATTTTTGAGTATGAATAAAAATCTCAAAGGATTGTTCGAGCTGAACTTAATAGAAAAACACATTGAAATGCTTTAATTGTTTTGTAAAGCCCGACCTTATAAAATACTTGTCATGACATACATGTGATGGATAGCATGTTTGCATGCTAGGAGAGTCTCAAAAAATTTACCTAGAGGTACAATAAATTTGATTTAAGCCTTGAACTAGATCGAATAGAGATTTTAGGGTGAAATTGAAAATTTTACAGTCCAAGAATAACTTAAAATATTGATTCGGAGTTCGAGGACCGATATGGAAACAAATTAGAATTTTCATGATTCGGGGGTAAAATGGTCATTTTGTCACCCGAGGTTAAGATGTGAGAGTTAGATGAAATTTTTGACTAAGATTGACTATTTAGAACATAATTTGAGTTTAAGAAGTGAAAAATTTTAATTCCGATATTTTTCTGAGCATAAGGGTAAAATAGTCATTTTGCCACCCCAAGGGCAAAATTGTAATTTTACACCACCTAACACTTGTCCAGCACATGGATTTTACCCAATATTATCATGGATAAGTGAGAAAATATATGTGATGGAGATAAAATGTTTAAAATTTTTAAAGTTTTAGTAATGGACCAATGGAAACATGCCATGTGTCAAGCTTAGAATATTTTATTATTTCCCCTAAAAATCAGCCTATAAACCTCTCATTTCTCTCCAAATATTTGGCCAAGTAAGGAAAAGAGGGAAACAAAGAAAGAACAAACCCTAGGTGGAGAATTTCAAGAGAAAAAGTATGGAAAATCAAGGAAAACAAGTGAAAAAGGTAGGATTTCTCAAGTTAAACTTGAAATCTATTTTCCTTAAGCATTTCTCCTTATTTTTAATGGTTAAATTTCATGTTTTCATGGTGAATTCATGGCTAGCCGAATGGGTATGGAGAGAGAATGATGTTGGATTGATTTGATTTCAAGTTATGTTAGTGTTTTTAGTTAGTTTATCATGTCTAGAAGCAAAACAACAAAAAAAGAATTCCATTTCCCCATCACCCATCAATGGCCGAACCTACCTTGTATTGAGTGAGGATGAATTTGATTTTTATTTTAAGAGAATTGGTTAGAAAATGATGAATTATGGTGTGGAAAAGTAGTAGGAAAAATCATGGTGTTAATGCACCATTATTGGCCGAAAATTCTAAGAAGAAAAGTGAAGACGGTTTTGTCAAATTTTAGGTTATTTGACTTATGTTTGGTGAATTAAGGTATTGGAAAAGAAATGGAGCAATTTGGAGCTAAATTGGACGCGTTGGCCAATTAATCGGGTGATAAGATGAATTAGGCTAATATTGGGTTTAGATGGTTACCCGTGCATTTTGCATTCCATATCATGCATTAGTAGTCTAAATTAGTTTAATTTCGATTTAGTACCAATGTAGTAAGTTTCTTGATTTTGTACTATGTCAAGGTGGTGAGTCCTCTAATAAAGGCAAGGAAATTGCATCCGAGGACCAATAGTTAGAGTACTTTGAAAATCTGCACTCTAGACATTGTGAGTAAACCTACTGTCATTTTAATTATCTAGGGTTACTTTTAGATGATTTCATGAATTCTATGGGAAAACGGATTTAAAAAGGTAAATTTTTATGTTTTATGAATAAATGTATTTCAATGAAATTAATTTATAAATTGTTTTCAAATTAATAATCTCTTTGAAAAATAAAGTACACGGAGACTACTATTTGTTGCAATTTGATTGTTTAAATTGATTGGCTTATGATAAATCGGGCATGATTGGCTGGTTGGCAATTGTATTGAAATACGGATTGTTTGTTTTCCTTGAAATGCTGTGAATTACAATAATTGCCATATCATGTTATTAAATTTTATTGATTGGTGGGATAATTATTAGCTTACTGCAGTAGGCGGGTTTCGTGGACCAACCTATGAGAGGGGCATGGTAACCTCGTTTATATGTGCTCACCTCGGTTGTAGCGGTGCGTAGGGTAGCTCTTGAGGTGATATTTGAGTTCACTTCACGCTGAACCACCACGTGATGGTGAACTCAGCCAACGCCAAGGAACGGTTGTGATGTCCAACGAAAAATGTGTTTTATGCGAAATGTAAATTTTTAACAGCCTTGGCGGTCTTGGTAGGATGCCTAGGCCAAGGTGTCCCTGAGGATGGATTTATGGCACAAGGTTAGTTTTTATGAGATTCATAAGCCTCGTTACGTATTTTGAAAGAAATGTGTTCTAATGCTATGACCTAGTTTACGATGATTTATTTTATCGTCTCCATGTACTCAACTCTAGATGTTTATGATGATGTTTGTTTACTCATTGGGATTTTATAATCTCACCACCTTCCTTTCCACCCATTTCAGGCTCAATATAGACTGTAGATAGCTAATATCGTCAAAGGCTGCAGTTGGCTTTACTTCCTAAAAAACTGTAGGTTTACAACCTTCGTTCATTTTTTTCATTTGGGGGTCCGCATGTCACTGTAAATTAAATTTCATACTCTAGTTATCTGTACTACTGTATGTAGGAATTTATTTTGCTTTTACGCTGTAAAAATTATTTACGCAGTGTTCTAAAAAAATATTGTTTTAAGTTAGAAATAGTTTAAAATCTTTTAGAACATGATATTTTACAATTATTACTCCCAAGGGAAAATGAGAAACTGATATTAAAGCCTTGCGGGGTTTCGGTTGGCATTTCGTGTAATGAGTGTCTATCGGGATACCGCGGTGGTTGTCACGGGCTCGAGAGGAGTACCGAGTCGTGACAATTCGATTGGTATAAGAGCTTTTGGTTTTAAAGATCAAAGTTTTTAGTTTTAAAGTTGTTTTAAAATTTATAGTGTCAGTGTGGCACCAGGTTAAGTTAGGTTAGGTTGAATAGAATGCATGCATCTGCATATAGAGCCTGATGTTGCCTAAACTTGCTTGTTTCTCCTTATAGATTATCATGCCTCCTTGACGTGAACACCCACCTCTCACTAGATCGACTGGGAGGGGAAGAGGTCGTTCCCAACATCGTCAGTTAGATGCAGTAGAAGAGGAATTGGTTGCATCTGCCATTCGGGCAGCACCTGCTGCTAAGCAGGCTGAGACTCCTCGACATCCTCCACATCCTCTGCCACCTACGGGCATTCCTGCCATGCCTCCTGAGGCAGCACAGACGTTGGCAGCTTTCTTTATTGCAATGGCTGGTCAAGCTCAAACTGGTCAGGCTCCATCTATAGTGCCTCCAGCTACTCTTTCAGTTTCGTCAGTACAAGATGTATCTATTTCTAAGAAGCTGAAAGAGGCTAGACAACTGGGTTGCGTTTCTTTTACGGGTGAGTTAGACGCGATCGTAGCCAAAGATTGGATTAATCAGGTTTCGGAGACACTCTCAGATATGAGGTTGGATGATGACATGAAGTTGATGGTGGCCACGAGATTATTGGATAAGAGGGCTCGTACATGGTGAAATTCAATAAAATCCCGTTCCACTACTCCTCCACCTAGTCAGACTTTCTAAGAGAATTTGATGGTCAGTATTTCACTTATTTCCATCAGAAAGAAAAGAAGAGAGAATTTTTGAGTTTGAGACAAGGGAATTTAACTGTAGAAGAGTACGAAACTCGTTTTAACGAGCTGATGTTATATGTGTCGGATCTGGTGAAATTTGAGCAGGATCAGGCCAGTTATTTCGAGGAAAGGCTCCGTAATGAGATTAAAGAGCGAATGATAGTGACTAGTAAGGAGCCATATAAGGAGGTGGTACAAATGGCTTTAAGGGCCAAGAAGCTTGCAAATGAGAATAAGAGAATACGAGCTGAGTTTGCAAATAGGAGATATCTGAATGTATCTTCTAGTCAACAACCAAAGAGAGTCAAGGACTCAACGGCTTCAGGGAGCACTACTTCTGTTTCAATGACATCTCCTCGACCTCTATTTCCACAATCACAACAGAGACCTTCGAGGTTTAACAGATCTGCTATGACTGGTTTTGGGAAGAGTTCCGGAGGTCTGATAGATGCAAAAATTATGAAAAAAGTCATTTTGGGCTGTGTAGAGGGCCAACAAGATGTTTTCAATGTGGATAGATAGGTCACATTAGGAGTGACTGTCCACAGTTGGGACGAGGTATAGTAGCTGCTCCATCTCCACTAGCTCATAGGGATATGCAGATGAGAGATCCTTCTAGGTTACCATCGAGGCAGGGCGTAGCTATACAGTCTGGTGTAGGGAGTAACACCCTGGCATATCCACCTTCTAGACCACATACTCATACTTCGACAAGAGTGTTCGCTGTGATGGAAGATGAGGCATGGGTCCAACCTGGAGTAGTGACAAGTACTATGTCTTTATTTGATAAAGATACTTATGTTTTAATAGATTCTGGCTCAGATAGGTCATATGTGAGTATGGCATTTGCATCAATTGCTAATAGAAACTTGTCACCATTAAAGGAAGAAATTGTAGTTCACACCCCTTTAGGAGAGAAGCTAGTTAGAAACAGTTGTTATAGAGATTGTGGAGTAATGGTTGGTGACGAAGAATTTAGGAGTGACTTGATTACTCTAGCAATCCAAGATTTCGATTTGATATTGGGTATGGACTGGTTAATTGCACATCGGGCAAATGTGGATTGTTTCAAGAAAGAAGTTGTTCTTCGAAATTCGGAGGGAGCAGAGATTGTTTTTGTCGGGAACGTCGAGTATTACCGTATTGTGTAATCTCGGCCATTAAGGCTTTGAAACTAGTACAGAAAGGGTATCCGGCATATTTAGCACATGTGATCGATACTTCAAAGGGGGAACCTAAGTTAGAGGATGTCCCAATACTTAGTGAGTTTCCTGATGTATTTCCTGACGAATTATCGGGACTACCTCCTGAGCGAGAGCTTGAGTTCCCTATTGATTTACTTCCGGGTACCGCACCTATTTCTATCCCTCTATATCGAATGGCTCCGGCGGAGTTGAAGGAACTAAAAGTCCAGCTGCAAGATTTGGTGGATAAGGATTTTATTCGCCTGAGCACTTCTCCTTAGGGAGCACCAGTCTTATTTGTAAAGAAGAAGGATGGCACTCTTTGATTGTGTATCGATTATCGTCAGCTGAACCGAGTGACCATCAAGAATAAATATCCTCTACTACAGATCAATGATCTTTTTGATCAATTAAGAGATGCTATGATGTTTTCTAAGATTGATTTGAGGTTTGGGTATTATCAGTTGAAGATTAAGGAACAAGATGTACCCAAGACTACTTTTAGGATGCGTTAAAGGCATTATGAGTTTCTGGTGATGTTGTTTGGTTTGACTAATGCCCCGACAGCTTTTATGGATCTTATGAACAGGGTGTTCCATCCATACTTGGATAAGTTCATAATAGTATTCATAAATGACATCCTGGTTTATTCGAAGAATGATGATGAACATGCTGCCCATTTGCGCATTGTGTTGCAAACTTTGTGTGAGAGACAACTCTATGCCAAGTTCTCTAAATGTGAGTTCTAGTTAAAGGAAGTGGTTTTCTTGGGACATTTGGTGTCCGAAGCTGGAATTTATGTCGATCCCAAGAAGATTGAGGCAATCTTACAATGGGAGCAACCGAGAACGGTAATTGAGATTCGCAGTTTTCTTGGCTTAACCGGTTATTATCGGAGATTTGTTTAGAGATTTTCATTGATAGCGACTCCTTTGACTCGTTTGAGTTGTAAAGGAGTTAAGCTTGAGTGGGATGATGTTTGTGAGAGTCGATTTTAGGAGCTAAAGAATCGGTTAACCTTCGCTCCCGTTCTGACACTTTTAGTTGGTGAGAAAGAATTTGTGGTATACAGTGATGCCTCTAAGTTGGGATTAGGGTGCGTATTGATGTAGGATGAAAAAGTAATAGCTTATGCTTTCCAACAATTGAAGAAGCATGAGACGAATTACCCTACCCATGATTTGGAGTTAGCAGCAGTAATCTTCGCATTGAAGATTTGGAGGCATTATTTATATGGTGTGCGTTGTCAGATTTTTACTGATCATAAAAGTTTGAAATATTTGCTCACCCAAAAAGAACTTAATTTGAGACAAAGACGGTGGCTACATTGATTAAGGATTATAACTTAGTGATTGATTATCATCTAGGAAAGGCAAATGTTGTAGCGGATGCCTTAAGTCGTAAATCCTCATCGTCGTTAGCAACGCTTTGGAGTTCTTATTTTTCGATGTTACTTGAGATGAAGTCTCTAGGGATTCAGTTGAAAAATGGTGAGGATGGAACCCTACTTGCTAGTTTCGTTGTGAGACCTTCATTGTTGAATCAGATCAAAGAATTGCAGAAATTCGATGATTAGTTGAAGCGAAAAGTTCAAAAGCTACAAGAAGGAGAAACTAGTGAGTTTAGACTCAATGATGATGGTAATTTGATGTTTAGAGGCCGAGTTTGTATCCCTAAGGATAACCAGTTGAGACAAACAATTTTAGAAGAAGCTCATTCTTCTGCCTATACTTTACATCCCAGAAGCACCAAAATGTATCAGACTATTAAGGAAAGTTATTGGTGGCCGGGTATGAAACGAGACATAGCAGAGTTTGTAGCGAAATGTCTCACATGCCAACAGATCAAGGCGGAACATCAGAAACCATCAGGTACTCTTCAGCCTTTACCTATTCCAGAATGAAAGTGGGAACACGTGACTATGGACTTTGTATTGGGTTTGTTGCGGACACAAAGTGGGAAGGATGCTATTTGGGTAATTGTGGATAGATTGACTAAGTCCGCCCATTTCTTGGCTATCCATAGCACGTATTCTATTGAGAGACTGGCTAGACTTTATATCGATGAGGTTGTGATATTACATGGAGTTCCAATTTCTATTGTATCGGATTGAGATCCTCGATTCACTTCTAGATTTTGGCCAAAATTTCAAGAAGCTCTCGGAACTAAATTGAGATTTAGCACTGCCTTTCATCCGTAGATTGATGGTCAATCTGAAAGGACTATTCAGACTCTAAAAGATATGCTACGAGCTTGTGTCATTGACTTTATTGGGAGTTAGGACAGACACTTGTCGTTGGTGTTTGTGTATAATAACAATTTTCAGTCTAGTATTGGGATGGCACCATACGAGGCTCTGTATGGAAGGAAGTGCCGAACTCCGCTCTGTTGGGATGAAATGGGTGAGAGGAAATTGGTTAATGTGGAATTGATTGATCTGAGAAATGACAAGATCAAGGTTATCCGAGAGCGATTAAAGATGACTCAAGATAGGCAGAAGAGTTATTCTGATAAACGAAGGAAAGATTTGGAATTTGAAGTTGACGATAAAGTTTTTCTTAAAGTTTCTCCTTGGAAAGGTGTGATTCGATTCGCGAAGCGAGGAAAGCTCAATCCGAGATATATTGGACCCTTTCATATCATTGAAAGGATTGGGCCAGTGGCTTACAGACTTGAATTACCCTCGAAGTTAGATCGGATTCATAATGTCTTCCAAGTCTCGATGTTGAAAAAGTATGTTCCCGATCCCTCTTATATTCTAGAGACACATCCCATTGAGTTGCATGAGGATTTGAAGTTCGAAGTGTAACCTGTGCGCATTCTAGATCAAAAGGATCGAGTGCTGAGGAACAAGAGCATTCCAATGGTTAAAGTGCTGTGGAAGAATGCTCAAATGGAGGAGATGACGTGGGAAGTCGAGGGCCAGGTGAGAAACCAATATCCACATCTTTTCTTGGAATCTAGTAAGTGAAATTTTGAAGTCAAAATTTTATTTTAAGGGGGGTAGTGCTATAAAGCCCAACCTTATAAAATACTTGTCATGACATACATGTGATGGATAGCATGTTTGCATGTTAGGAAAGTCTCAAAAAATTTACAAAAATCGGTATTGTACTTAGATGTACAACAAATTTGATTTAAGCCTCGAACTAGATCAAATAGAGATTTTAGGGTGAAATTGAAAATTTTACAGTCTAAGAATAACTTAAAATGGTGATTCGGAGTTCAAGGACCGATATGGAATCAAATTGGAATTTTCATGATCCGGGGGTAAAATGGTCATTTCACCACCTGAGGTTAAGATGTGAGAGTTAGATGAAATTTTTGACTAAAATTGACTATTTAGAACATAATTTGAGTTTGAGAAGTGAAAATTTTTAATTTTGACATTTTTTCGAGCATAGGGGTAAAATAGTCATTTTGCCACCCTAGGGGCAAAATTGTAATTTTACACCACCTAACACTTGTCCAGCACCTGATTTTACCTAATATTATCATGGATAAGTGAGAAAATATACGTGATGGAGATAAAAAGTTTAAAATTTTTAAAGTTTTAATAATGGACCAATGAAAACATGCTATGTGTCAAGCTTAGAATATTTTATTATTTTCTTTAAAAATTAGCCTATAAACCTCTCATTTCTCTCCAAATATTCGGCCAAGCAAGGAAAAGAGGGAAACAAAGAAAGAACAAACCCTAGGTGGAGAATTTCAAGAGAAAAAGTGTGGAAAATCAAGGAAAACAAGTGAAAAAGGTAGGATTTCTC
>NC_030853.1:14005870-14099345 GCF_000208745.1 Theobroma cacao | reverse complement strand
CTTCGTTCATTTTTGTCATTTGGGGATCCACATGTCACTGTAAATTAAATTTCATACTCTAGTTATTTGTACTACTGTATGTAGGAATTTATTTTGCTTTTACGCTGTAAAAATTATTTACGCAGTGTTCTAAAAAAATATTGTTTTAAGTTGGAAATAGTTTAAAATCTTTTAGAACGTGATATTTGGCAACGATTACTCATAGGGGAAAATGAGAAACTGATATTAAAGCCTTGCGGGGTTTCAGTTGGCATTCCGGGTAATGAGTGTCTATCGGGATATTGCGGCGGTTGTCACGAGCTCGAGGGGAGTACCGGGCCATGACATGTTTTTACATATTTTTAATATGGATGATCATGCTCTGAATCTTCTCAAAGTCTCTTGTTTTCAAAATTACATGTGCCAACCTAAGGATCAAGTTTCGAAAGAAATGACTTGATTTTTAAATGATAAGGAAGCAAAGTATATTTGTTTAATTACAAGAAGAATTGATTCTGGAGAATAAGTTAGTTCTCGAGCAAAGATCAATAGTGAAAAATCAATTTTGAGACAAGGAGAAGTTGGTTCTTGGAAGACAGAAGCTACAAACTTTGTGAAGAGCCAACACCTCAGAGACAAAGAATCGATTCTGGAGAGACATAAGGCAAAAAGAGAAACACAAGGAAAAAAGAATCTATTTTACAAGGAGAAGAAGTTAGTTCTTGAAGCACCCAAAATACAACATAGAAACTTGGTGACCAAGAAAGGCATGACACAACTGGACAAAAGTGAAGCAGCAAAATTCACGCTTGAATTCAATTTTTGGCGCTAGTTCACAAAGAAGAACCGACACCTTGAGGCAAAAGAATCGATTCTCTAAGATTCAAAAGTGTCACCTTTACACTTAGTTGTAGAAGAATCAACACCTCAAAATAGAAAACTTGATTCTCTAGAGTCAAAAAGCTACAAACTTTGCGAAGAATCGACAATTCAACTACAAAGAATCGATTCTACTAAAGCAACAAAATTGTGCAAGCAAGCTTGAATGTACAAGAAATCATTCAAAAGTTAGTCTAACAAGCAGAAAATCTCAGAGGCTATAAATATATATCTTGAAGACGTTAAAGGAAGAAAATAAGGGGATTATGAAAGATTTTGAATCATCTTTGAAAAGGAAAATAGCGGAAAAACAAAAGCAACAACTATGAGAAGAAAAGTTCCTAACTCTGAGCAAGCAAAGAGCCTAAGGTTCATATCTTTACCCTTTAGTTGATCTTTCTTGAGCTTAGACCTTGTTTGATCATTCTTATTTTTGTGAAAGCTCACACCTTTCTAAACCAAAACTTCATTATCCACCTTTTATAGAGGTTTCTAGTTTGTGTTTCACTTGAATATACTGTTGTATTGGTTATACCTCCAAGAAAAAGGTAAAAGGGTTTTATTTGATTCTTTAAAAGGCTTATTCTTGTGTAAAACTTGTGCTTTAACTTGAAAAGGTAGTGTATTGGTAGAGGTTATGCTTGATCCTACAAAAGGCAAGTTGTACAAGTTACATTTGATCCTACAAAAGGCATGTTATAGAGGTTACGCCTGACCTGTTGAAAAGGCAAACTAATAGTGGATTCAAACTCCTTGTACTATCAAGGGAGAGGACGTAGGCATTAGAAGGCTAAACCTCTATAAAAATCCTACTAAGTCCCTTTTTACTTATTCAATTCATGCTCTAGTTTATTGTTCTATTCTTTCACAATTGAATTTATTTTTTATAAAAGGGAAGAATTTTTACTTAACAACCAATTCACCCCCCGCTTGGTAGTTTTACTTTAAGCTTATCTTTTCTAACAGTTTCTAAGAAGGAATTATATTGCTCTTCTTCCCACTCTAAGACTTGTCTTCTAAGGAGTATAATTCAAACTAAAGGAGTATAATGGGTAAATTTTGCTTAGTATACCCAATTGGTCAAATTTCACTTTTTACAGAAGAGAAAAATGTAAAAGGAGTAAGCTTAGTCTCTTTAACAGGTTACTAATTATTCATGATAGGCAATTTCCTTATGATAGAGAAACTAAGAGGTAGGAAGTTAAGATTAGTCTTGTGAAAATTATATGTTTATCATGTCTTATTTATTACACAGATTGACACACATTGAGATTTTAAACTTCTATCATTGTCGGTATTTATTAACTTTGGAGCCCGGAGTTATGTATTGCCATTTGCACTTTAAAGTTACGATATGATTATCTTATAAATACTAGCCATAGCGTTTACTAAATTCCATTGATCAAAGCATATCAAGTTTTATTTTGTTAAGTAAATCACAAAATTGTTGAAGTTAATGCTTGCATGTATCAAGTGACAAGTGACAATCCACTTGGATATCATGTATGTTTGTATGTGTTTTACTTAGTGTTGAAGACTACTACGTGGAGCTGTGCATGTTTCAATGATAATCATGTTTTACACTTGTTTCTCATGTATTAACAAGTGTTATAACTATTGAAGCTGTGTATATATATGTCGAATATGAATGCAACTAGTGTGACCTTCTCTCTTTGTTCATCTCTGTTTAAGAGATATAAAACAGAAGCTGTGTTATAGCAGCCATTTACTCTCTTTCTCCCAAAACACAACAAAAATTACTTGCTCTAAACAAGTTTATTTCCCATTTCTGAGCCGAAACAATTAAAATCAGGAATACTTTATTGTTCCAAGTTTTATGAGGTTACAACAAGATCATTAAAGGACTAAAACAAACATTTTAGTTGTCGTGGAAATGTTTCAACCCCTAGGTTTCTCTACGATGAAATCGAAAACTTGAACAGCATAATATGCTTGTATTCCTTTCCAGGATAAATAATAGTTGAAGGGAAGTTAGGATGATTCACAGAGTCAGGGAAGCCTTGAGTCTCTAAACATAAAGCTCCGTGAGGTTGATAGACGTATCCACCTTTTCCCTTCACATCTTTCAGGAAATTTGCAGTATAGAATTGCACACCAGGTTGATTTGTCAACAGCTCCATAACTCTTCCAGACTTCTTATCCTTCACGACAGCTACTTTCTTAATCTTTCCAGGAGCACCATCAAGCACGTAGTTGATATCATAACCACTAGGAAGTTTATTGATTCTGCTTCCAACAGTGTGGGACTTTAGGAAATCATATGGAGTTCCCTTTACAGAAGCAAATTCGCCAGTGGGAATAAGCTGGCTATCAACAGGCGTGTACTGGGAAGCAAAAATCTGGACTTCTTCAGATAGAATATCACCACTATTGTGATTACCAAGGTTCCAGTATGTATGTTGGGCGAGATTCACTGGAGTAGCCTTGTTTAGAGCTTTGGCTTTCATTGTCACAGTCAGCTTGTTACCAGGGAGAAGGGTATAGGCCACCGTGACTTTGAGTGCACCGGGAAATCCTGTGAAATATATAAGAAATTAAATATCAGGAGAAAATTTCACCCTCTTATATATTTTCATTGACGAATTTCGAGGCCTGGATTGGCAAAAATAGTGCACTAACCTTGTTCACCATCATAGCTGTCATAGGCAAAGACAATGGAAGGAGCATGACCATCTTTCTTATACTTTTCCACTTTCCAGACAACATCACTAAATCCAATGGGGCCACCTAATGTTCATTTCATTACAACATAAATATCATAAACGAAGGATAAATAACATTAGGATTATTTAATTTAAGATGAGTAGTGAATTAGGAAAAATCATGATGAAAATGAAGAATTAACTTACCATGAAGCATGTTTTTGCCTTCATTAGGAATCAGTTTGTAATGGACTCCTTTCAAAGTAAATTGAGCGCCTGCAATTCGGTTAGCAACCCGTCCGACAATGGAACCAACGTAGGAAGTATCGTTCTGCAGAAATTACCAATTTTGTATGAAAAGAGAGCAGAATTAATGGAAATATAACGACAGAATAATGCGTAAAAGTAAAAAGAGAAGCAAAATAAATTTGTTTGATAAATTATTTTGATACTAAAGTGTAAACTGGAGATGATAAGGGAAAGAATTTTAATTTGTTCAAAGGAAAAAACGAAAAACAAGTAAAAGAAAAGGAAATTCAAATTATTCCTTCTTCAAGATAATTAATATTAATAAATAATTTCCGCTTGGAATTATCCATACCGTAAGAGATTCATGAAAAAAATATGAAAACTACTAGTCAAATTAGTATATTTTAGGGAAGCAGAAAAAGAAGATTTTCAGATTGACTGGTCAAAGTTTTATCCTATTTCAACCCATGCAAGCCATGTATCGTTAACAATTTAATTCTCAGTGGAGAAGGTTGACCTTTCAAGTCTACTATAACAATGACAATAATTAATATCTCATCAAAAATGAAAAAAAAAGGAAAAATGAGAATTATTAAAAGAATATTCTATGATTGTCACATAAATATAGGCCTCTAGCTATATAGTTTTCCACTATTTTTTGAGCTTTATAAATTCACACCAATCTTGTTTAGAATTATATAGAATACGAAATGAAACTATCTATAAAGCACAATTTAATTTATTAGATTTCCTAAACTTAAACCATAACCTGAACTTAGTAGTTATGTATAGAATCTATCAATGATTACCAAGTTTTCATGGGATAAATGCCAGCATAGAATCATCAAATCTGCCCACCATCAAAGTGTGTTACTATGGCATTGAATTTAGAGCAATCAGTGTTACCGTAAGCTTCTTAAAGACAATGACTGCAATCCAAAAACATAAATTACAAAGTTGAATTCACAATAACAAATTGAATCAGATGTGGCTTTTTGGAGATTTTCTACGAGATGGAGGTTCATGTTGGAATCTCTAGTGGAATAGGTACAAATTAGATGAGAAAAGGTTAACAAACCAAACAAATGATATAAATTGTAGTATAATAGATCAAAGGCCTGCCTTTGTCACTCATTGCCAGTAGATCAGTCTTTTCGTTTAATAAAAAAAGTCAAATATGAACAAACAAAATGGAAATGTAGGAATATTTACACCAAAATAAAGGTCTTACTCCGCCAGATTCTTCAAAAGGAAAAATATGTTTAATGAACAGGTTTTAGGGCAATCCAGCTGTAAACTCTTATCAAATTATTAATAATATTAGGAGCAATCAGGACCCACTTTAGCATGTGCGTTTAAAATATAGGAGCAGACAGGAATGCGGATCTCTCCCAGAAAAACAATGTGATTTGGCATACAAAAAGCAAAAATATCAAGAAACCAGAAAAAAGGCTGCAAATAAAGAGACGGAAATACTTACCATATACTCCTGGACAGAATCATATCCCAGAGCAATATCACCCAGTTTACCTGAATATTAGCAGAAACACGAAGACCAATGGATAGCATAAGGAGAACATCCTCCATTATATAATATCAAAGAGAAATATTTACCTAGATATAAGAAAATGGAAACTGATCGATATTGAACTTGAAATAAGCCATCAACAAAAGGATGAAAGTTGAAAGAGATCAAGACACTGTTCAATGGTTATAACGTCTAAAACTTCCAACATGGGAGTTTGCTATTGGAATTTTGGAGATGAGACATAATTAATTCTCCTTGTGTAACTCAAGGCTAATCCTTTATCACATGTGCAGAAAAGAAAGAGAGAACAAAGACCAAGAAACTAACCATATTTGTCAGGGAGGACAACTTGGACAATAGTTGCACCCCAGTTGGTGAACTTAACAGACAAATCCCCTTTCTTGAGCTCATATATCCCCACCTCCTCCTTTGTTGCAGAGCCATTGGCAATAGCAAAAGCAGCTATCAATGCAAATAAGAAAGATATCTTGGCCATGTTGTGGATTGCAACGAGGCAAAGCAGATGAGTCCAAAGGTATTTATAGGAATAGTACGAGAGAGTCGATGTGTTTACTAACACCAAAATAAAACATAAGAAAGGTTATTAAATATTTATCCAAATTAAGATACAGAACAGTCTAATTGTTTTTAATTGGTTCTACACCTTTGGTTTCTGGATTAACTCTTTTGACTTGGTGAAGGGTGCAGTTTTCAATGATACTTCATTGTCCAAATTCAGGGTCCCCCCACTTTAAATATATATGCAAACAAAAATGACTAGTATATTATGCAGTTGAATGGCTAAATGAAGCTTCCCAATCGTGGACTTTCCAGCGCTAATTTCATATAGTCAGATACTGACAGCGTGGATGCGGTAGTTTTTGCTAATTGTTTATTATGATCCTTCTTCGGGAATCAATTAGCCAAAAGGTTTTGCTCTCATGGTTTTAGGTTCTTAGTTATGAAGTAAACATTAGATGGTGAGTTGGTGAGTTACCAACCAATGAATTGATTAGATTGAAATAGTAGTAGTTTTCAACATTTCCTCAGATTCTTTCCTCAAATTAGAGTTTGATGGTTATGTATTCCTTGAAGGATAATTTGCAAACTTGAAATGAAATGTACTGTTGTTATCATTCGAAAAAGATCACATGTTTTACATAATACTGATACTAAAGTTAGTGTTTATGATTAATTAATCAATCCAGACCAAATTTTGTTGTTTCAGACACAATTGGAAGAAATTTTTAACATGGTTCATATAAGCTTACTGTTTCGAGAGTAATCCTACTAATTTTACGTTAGTAGATGTTTATGTTGAGCAATTGAATTGATACTCCAGAGCTCAAAGTTTCCTATCTAAATCGAGTCATTTACAGAGGAGAAAAAAAAAACAAAATTATGTTTGTTTTTGGGTTAAGAGCTATCTGATCAATTGTTAAAAGTTTCAAGAGTCTAAATGATATTGTATAAATTGAACTTGCATGTGATACGAAGAGAGAAAAATTTTAAGAAACTGGGATACCAACATTATTAGCCAAATTGGATCAAGATTAATTCGACTATGGGTTTTTTTTTTTTAAGTAATTGAAGTTTCAGCTAAAGTACTAGGTGAGATGACAGCCATGAAATAAGTGGCAGAGATAGACGATTCTCAGATGTCTAGCTAAGGATGATGATGGTGGTCGAAGGCATTGATTACAAGTCATGTTCAATTATTTACGCATGCCGGCCACTTGCCTTATTCATTCATTTAACACATGGACATTTGCATTTTTTAAATCATATTATTCAATCTTCAAGAAACAAATTTGAGGGGAACAAAAAGAGAGGGGAAATTTGAGAAATCAGAGGAGTATAAATTATAATTTTTTTAAAGATTTGTAAAGGGGGTTTTTGTGATAGGGAGAGGAAGCGTTGCAAATAAGTAAAAGGATGTGCCGAAGGCGGCAGAGAGGAAGATTGGAATAGTTCCTAAAGTATTGAGTGTTGTGGCAGGTGGAAGACAATAAAAAGAGAATTGAGAGTAGAAGATAATTAGAAAGAGAAGCTCTCAAGCTGAGAATGTGTTAGCTCGGAAGGGGAGAGAAAAGTCCCTCTAAATGAATTGTGGGGCTCTATATATAGTACTAAAAGTGGCGGTTACTCAAGAATAAGCTTTAATATGCCTAATGAATGACATTATTATGAAGAACATTAATGTGAGTAACCGTTACTGTAATTAGATATAATAAGACTTGTTATCAAGTAAAAGGTATTAGAAAAGAGATGTACGTGAAAAGGTACAAAAGAATAAGCTGTACGAGAACAGGTACAAGAGAAGAAGCTGTACATGAATAGGTATACAAGAATAAGGTAGGGGGTGAAATATTTGTACTTCAGGAAAAGGTTAAGAGGAAGACCTCTTAACTACCTCCATATTTGAGCCACCAAGCCAAACTCTCCGAAACATCCCAAGATGAAAGTAACTCATGAACCCTACCACTTATTCCGAGTTGCTTTTACTGTCATCCAAGTGAAGTGGTTATTCTATTCAAAGTACCTGTTCTATTTGTATTAGTTGTTTCATATGGAGTAGTGCTTTACTTATTCTACTTGTTCTGCTTTAAGTAGTACTTCACTTGTTCTAGTTGTTTTGTGTGAAGTAGCGCTTTACTTATTCTAGTTATTCTGCGTGAAGTAGCATTTCACTTGTTCAGGTTGTTCTCTGTACAATATCATGTTGTAACATAATTCTTTAGAGTAGAAGTATTAACCAAAATCAAGTATTTACAAGATTCAAAATTAAAATTTTTAATTTGAAAATGTTTAATTTTAACAATTCAAATATCTCATTTATCAATAATAAAATCTTAACCCTAATTATATATGCTAAAATATCTAATTTAAAATTAAATCAATTTTATTGAGAAATTACCTGTCAATGTCAATAAATTGCTACCTTTCTCAAATAGTAAATAGGAATTTGGTGTTTGTCTTGGTGATAAATTTCTAATTAATGATATAGCTTGGTACCAATGAATTTGCACGTACAACTAATGTCAACAAAGCCATTGACCCATACTTCGTTGGTAATACTCATTAAAGAAAGTTGAATATTACAGTCTAACTCTAATATCATGATTGAGAATCTAGTGTTACAAAAGATATATAAATGTCAAATAATCTTATCAAGATAATAATCAAGGCTCCACCATTTTTATGCATTCAAAAACTCTGGCTACTTTCCTTTTTGTATACAAAGTAAAACTAATTGACAAGCTTAACTCCTTTAGAGGATCAAAGTGCAAAATCATGTGATCACTTTGCTTTAAATAATGTAAGTTAACATACTGATTAATCATTGTTATATATCCAACTGGTGGCCTAAGTTTTGATTTAGACAAATTGGTGGCCTAAATCATTGTTATCCACCAGAGAGTCTAATAAATAAATGAATATTTGGATTATATAGTATCAAATAAAACTTTATAATTATAAAATAAGTAATTGATCAAAATGCATTAATTTGAAGACAATATATAAATTTTACCAATTTCTTAATTTGCTTTCTTTTCTTAATTGAAAGACAAACTACACGGATGACATCTGCAAGATGAAGTAACATGATTATTAAAATAATTTATTTTAAGATAATAAATACGAATGAATGAAGAGAGATATTACCAAAAAGAGGAAAACTTTAAAATATTAAATCAAAATCACATAGATGTTAGAAATAGATTAAGTACCTTGATGTACATTTCCTCTAACATTTGATAATGTGACAATTGGTTTTAATTCTTCCATATCTTCAAGCAATTGACTTTCGATTTTTACTAGACTTCCCCATAATAATACTATCATGGATTTCATCTTACAATGATGTGTAGAAATTAACTTGTGGAAGTTAACATTATCTTCCTTCCTTAGAGACAAAGAATGTGGAGAACTAAGAAAATTAAGGTATGGTTTCCAACTCAGAGGAGGAAGAAAATTGAAGGCAAAAACGATTATAGACCTCTACAAGCTAGGTATGACTTCCAACTTAAAGGAGGAAGAAAACAGAAGGTAAAGAGGATTTGAAGTCCAAATTATATATAGTGTTTGTAGACAATTTAAGCTTTAGGATGTCCTAAAAGGTGTTTCAAGATGTATTTTATCTCTATGGCAGAGTTATGGATGTCTACATCCAAAACTAGATGGGATGAAAAAGAGAAAGGAATTCAACCTTTACATTCATAAGGTTCAAAGAAAAGAGTGAAATGAATCACATAATAATTCAAAAGACAATAGAATCATCGATGGAAGCCACACTATGGTAAAAAAGGCTAGCTTTGCATGGGCTAATAGATTCCTTAAGCAAAAGTATGAGGTAGCTAAACAATAATCTAGGCATTTACAAGCCAAGCAATTAATGTAGGGATGCAATAGTGAATACAAATCATACAACGAGGCTTTGATTAAGAGTCAATATCATCAATCAAGTGTAAGGATGGAGGTGGGAGAGGCATTTCAGCCTAAGGTTGGAAATAAGGACTCTAAACGATAGTTAACATAGAGATTAAACAAGGAAGTGATGGTGGTTTATGGGCTGTGAAACAAAATAGTGAAGAAAACATAAAACTATTAGCTTTCACATCCCTCTACCACATGAAGAGATAGAATGGCTACTAAAAAACAGTGTTGGTAAGTTACAATCTTGCATATACTTTAAACAAGTTTAAAGTTTTCTTTTGAAAGAGGGAATTTATGCATATATTAGGTTAGCTGAAAGTTTGCATGTAGTTTTAGTTATTTGTGACAAAGGAGAAATGGAGGATCTGCTTAAGAATCACAAAGAAATATTTGAGTGCTTGTTTGAAGAACTGTATCCTTGTTTCAAAATTTTTGAAAGATGAACTAAGAGGTTGTGGATGATGATTGAAAATGTGCCATTAAACCTATGGCATGAGTTTTTTTTTTTCAAATTTTTGGGCAATAGTTAGGGCATATTTGTAAGAATAGATAAGTAAACGAAGGAGATGTTGTGTTTTGACCATGTAATAATTCTGATTGAGGTGGAAAACAAAATGCAGATTCATTTGGCTGTAAAGGTATTAGTGAATGGCATCTCCTTCAAGCTAGGAGTTTCCATTTTTAATTTGGATGATGAAGAGAAAATTATCTTATCCCAAGGTAAGGCAGTGAAGAAAATTAGATGAGTTTGCTTAACCCATGGTGGTGGAGAATGGTGGTACAATGAGCAATACCAAGGACATGGAAGGTGGCGTTCCAAAGGTAAAGTTATTTCAAACTTCTAATGGCAAGTCAATGGAAAATAGGTTGTGTCAGAGAAGTCACATGATAAAGCTAGACAATGATGCCTAATTTTTGCTAGGAGAAGAGTCTTTTTCAACCAGTGTAGCAATTGGCTCTATGTTGTAAGAAGAAATACAAAAAAGTGGAAAGGTGGAAAGGTGTAGGGATAAAGCAGTCTAGTTAGCATATGTCATCCAAGGATATGCCTACTACTTTTCCCTCAATTGTTTCAAAATGTGGGTTCGGCTTAGGTGTAGAGGTTAACCCTAGTTCCAACCATAATGGAGATTTTGTGGTTGTGGATCAAGCTTTTTGTTAAGTGAAGTAGAAATGTACCATGGGCAGAATATTGAGGACATCGTCAATGGGTTGAAACTTCATAGGATTATGGACAAATGTCAACTTGAGGTTGATGGAATAAGGGCTTATATGAGTAAGCATGATATGACTAAAATGCATAAAAGGGAGGAGGAAAATAGTAATAGAAAGGAAAAAATGGGAGACTGAGGAAGAAAATAAGTAGCAAATTGAGAAACAAGAAGATTTCTTTCACACTTGGAAAAAAGAATCTTATGAATGAAATAATTGAGGTTATTTATGGAAAGACTAACAACCATAATAACTCGTGGATGAAGTTAGAATTTGATGATGAAATTAAGATGAACTTTGCAATATTATGGGAGGCTAAAGTTACTTGAGAATTAAAATAGCATTTGGTCTTGCTGTTCAAGAATAACAAGATGATGATGGTGGAGACATTCTAGGAAACTAGAGGGAGAGGGAAAAAGTAGAATTACAAGATTCAAATTTGTTGTCGGTTGCCATAAGGGTAAATTTCTTGACTCAATGAAACTTTTAACTTTGAATGTGTGAGCAATAGAGTGAAAGGAGAAAAATAGGGTGGTTAAAAAAATTAATCAGTAAAGTAAAACCAAATTGTGTTTTAGTACAATAAACTATATTTCAAAAAGTTGAGGAAAAATTTTATAAGGGTTATGGTGGAATGCGAAAGTGCTTGGTAGTCATATAAGATACGATAGGGCATCGAGGGGTTGATCATTATAAGGAATAAGTATTTTTTTTAAAAAAAGTAGAATTATGCATTCAATCATAGTGTTACATTTTGCTTAATAGTTTTCTTGAAAAGTGAAAAATGAAATGTGTATGCTCTTAATGTGGATGTTGATAGCTAGACTCTTTGAGAGGAATTAAATAGAATTATTAATGATAACTCATTTCCTTGGATTCTCGAAGGGGATTCTAATGTTGTAAGGTGTCTTGATGAAAAGATTGGAAGCTATAACAACCATAGAGTAATGTATTGGTTTAATAATTTTATTAACATTGTAGAATTAATGGATTTACTTGTGATAAGAAGAAAATTTCATGGTGTAGCAATAGAAGTGAACCATCTTTTAGCAAATTGGATATATTTTTTAGTGGTAGTGGAATTATTAGAAATCCAAATGCAGTCCAAAGATGCTTACCTTCTTCATTATCGAATCAGAATCCTATTATGTTGGAAGATGAAGACATCAATTAGGCCCAAGACCATTCAAGTTTTTCAAGTTGGCTTAAGGAAAAGAGTTTTCAGGTCATGTTCACAAGGGCATGGAAGGTGACAAAGGTTTCCAACTACAAGGGACTATGGTATAGATTAAAGAAAGTGAAACCATTGTTTAAGAGTTGGCAAAAAAGGACTTTTGACAAAGATCAAAGACACATACAACTATTGGAAAAGGAAATCTACTACATGACAGAAGAGCTGAAAGTGAATAGATTTGATGACGATAAAAGGAAGTTGATGTTAAGTAAGAAAACAGAGCTTTGGGATTTATACAAAGTTGAAAAAGAGCTTGACATCATAAATGAAGAATGAAACGGTTCTTTGAAGGCAATAAGAATACGAAATTTTTTCATATGATAAAATAATAAATAGAAGCAAAACATTTTGTAAATGCCTTAGCTTGACATACAACTATGCCCATACAAGCTTATAAATCTCCACTTTGTATCATCTTCAAAATTTCAACAAAACAGTCTAATAGAGAAAAAGATGCAAATGATAACACATTTATACTTGGACACATAAAATCCTATAAGCTTCAACTCTAAGGGCATTCAAAGAGAACATGTAGCAATGTTACCTCCTTGTCAAAATAGACACAACAACTAGTTTCCACATGTAGTCCTCTCATATACAAAAACATCCTTATGGTGATAATTGTAAATTTATTGGTGTAATTTATCCTTTACCATAGTTAGTGTAGTGTATAGTTAAACATTGATTATAATTGGTTAGTTTAGCTATATTACATTTTTACCCTTTGCTTGTTATATTACAAACTAACCAGCATATGAATATGGTTAGCTTTCTATGTACACCTCAGATATTGCAATACATATATTTTTCTCCCAAATAATTCTCTTATTTTTGTGAAGCATTTCAACATTTCTTGATATTTCACATGGTATCAAAGCTTTATCAAAAGCTTTTGTGTTGAATTGTGGCTTGATTTTCTTGATTTTTCAGTGTCATTTCTTATCTTTTTTTTGTATTTGATTTTCTAGGCTTGATTTGTTCATTTTTTCACAGACTTCTCAATTTCTTGGTGAAACACTGAGTTAGGGTTTTATCGTTTCTTATTATTTCTTGTAATTCTTGGTTATAAATCTTTGATTTGCTCTTGATTCTTGAAGTTTTTTCTTGTTTTTCATCTTGATTTGTTCTTTATTTGATGGCTGATTCAATTACTCCAAAACCTATGACCTCACCACTTAAAGATCCCTAATCTTCAAATTTTCTTCATCACTCAGACCACCATGGTTTTGTCTCAATAATGTCGAAGCTCACTTCTTCAAATTACTCAACATGTAGTCAGTCTTTCACCCTTGCATTATTGATTTGTAGCAAGTTAAGGTTTATTGATGGTTCTATTCCTTAACCTAATGTAGTAAATAAGTTGCATATTGCATGGTTATGATGCAATAACCACATAATGGCGTGGCCCTTTACGTCATTGACACCTTTAATTGCCTTAATAGTATTTTAAACAGGTGTTGCGGCTCAATTTTGGGAGAATTTATGTAAAACCCGACCCTATAAATGCATCTCATGACATACATGCACTGAGTAGCATGTTATTACGCTAGGAAAGTCTCTAACAATAGACAAAACCCGGTATTGTACCTAACAGTACACTTGACTGGATTTAACCTCGAACTAGTTTAAATAGGAATCGTAGAATGAAATTTAATATTTTACAGTCGAAGAATGACTAAAAATGATTGTTTGGAGTTCGAGGGTTCATTTGGGGTAAAATTGAAAATTTTGATGTTTAGGGGCAAAATCGTTATTTTGCCACCTAAGATAATAATTTGATCATGAAGTGAAATTTTTGACCAAGATTAACTATTTGGAGTATAATTTAATGATAGGAAGTGAAAAATTTCAATTTCGGCAATTTTCAGAACATAAGGGCAAAACGGTAATTTTATCGTTCTGGGGTAAAAACCATAATTTTCACCACCCAAAACTTGTCAAAATCATAGGATTTATTTATTTTTGGTATGAATAACTATGGTATGTTAAGTGGTGAAAATTTGAAGTTTAAAGGATGAAATTTTAAAAACGGACTAATGGGAAAGTGACACATGGCATTTTTTTATGGTTTAATATTATTTTAATGAAAAGTCAGACCGTTTAAACCCCATATTAAGTGCTGGCCAGCCATAAGGAAAGAACAAGAGAGAAAATAGAGAGGAAAGGAAGAAAAGAGAAAAACAAAGGAAAACTAGAAAATTCAAAGGGGAAATCGCGTTTTTTGCCTGTTTACGCGTCTAACGGTAAGATTTTTTGACTTTAGCTTGATGTTTACCTTTCCTATGCCTTTGTTTCCATTTAGCATGCTTGAGGAGAGAGATCAAAAAGTAAAACCAAGGGCTGGCCGAAATTCTAGGGGAGAGATTTTGGAATTTTTAGATTTTGATTTTTAGTTAAATTGGTAGTTTTAGTTAGCTAAATGTGTATAGAAATTAAATTGGGCAAGAAAGCACGAAATTTTCACAATACCCACCCTTGGCTGAATATGCATTGATGTACAATGAAGATGAACTGATTTTTATTCTAAGAGAAATGAAGAGTAAATGATGAAAAATGGTTAAATGTGATAGAAAAACAAAGTGAAAAATTTACCGAGTTAATGTCCCATTTTTGACCGAATTTTTCAAGAAGGAAAGTGAGCTGATTTTGGTGATTTTAGAAGGTTATTGGCTGTTATTTAATGGTTAGAAATGTTGGAGAGAAAATGGGACAATTTAGAGCTAAAATGGAACGCGTTAGCAATTTAATCGGTAAAGTGCCAAAAATAGGTTAATACCGCGTTTAAGCCGTTTTAGGCTATTGCATTTCATACCATGCATTAGTATAGGATTTAAGTCAATTATATAGTGATTTAGAATCAATGTGGTGAATTGTGTAAATTTTGTAATGTATTTAGGAGGAGAGCCTTCCAGTAAAGGCAAGGAAGTAATACCCGACGAACAGTGATCGGGGCACCTAAAAATCAGTTAATTTGTACAAATGGTGAGTAAACCTATTATTATTGTAAATTATCTAGAGTTTATTTTTAAATGCTCTTCATGGATTTTATGAAATGAAAATGAGATTAAAATGGGATTTTTGATGTTTTAGAAATAAATGTGACAAATAAAAATATATTGTGTTGATTATGAAATTGAGTAATTGGAGGCTGCCAACTATTTTGAAATATATATTTTCCTATGAATGGCTTATGATATATGAGTATATGTGGCTATATGTTATAATTGCCTTGGGAATAAATGTAAGTTGTTTTTACTATGCAGGCTGGGTAAATAAATAAAAGCCACGTTATACTGTGAAAATTTTATTAAAATTGGTGGGTTAGTCGCTGTAGTGACGGGTTTCCGTGGACTGCCTATTAGAGGGGCACGATAAACCCGGTTATATAATTACTTCGGTTGTAGAGGCGATGAGGGTAACTCTCGGGGTAGTATTATAGCTCACTTCACGTCGAACCCCCACGTGAATGTGTAACTCGGCCAACGCCAAGGAACGACTTGTTTTAAAAATAAAAATGTGTTTCACATGTAAATATCTTAACAACCTTGGCAGACTCGGTTAGATGCCTCGGCCAAGGTATCCCCCAGGATTAGTTTTGGCTTGAGCCCTATTTTTAATAAAAGTCAGAAGCCTTAACAATTGTTTTGGTAAATTACAAATATTTTATGGTTTAAGAAATAAATTAAAAACCTTATGAAATGGTTTGTAATTTGTTGTTTAAACTTGCCTCCATTTTACTCGCCTTTAGATATTTATGATAATGTCTGTTTACTCATCGGGATTGCAAAATCTCACCCACCTCCTTTCTAAACATTTCAGGTCTGTGGTAGCTTGTAGATACCTTATTTTGTCGAGGATTCCAGTTGACATCTCTATCTCACAGACAGTAGGTTACTATCACCAACACTTGGTGTATTTATGGGCCACTTGTCATTGTAATTATTATTATACATTATAACTTTGTAAATTATTGTATGTATGAATTTATTTTACTTACACCTGTTTCTATAAATATTGTTTTACATAAAAATCCTATATTTAATCAAGATTTTGAATAGTAATATTTGTCTATAAATCTTTTAAAAATATTTTTGTCTTTTGATTTACTTGAGCCAAAAACTACTGGAAATTGTTTAAAATGGACTGTTTAAAAATCGATTGCTCACAGAAAAGGAAAGAAACTAATATGTAAGCCTTGCGGGGTTCTGATTGGCATTCCGGGTAATGAGTGTCAATCAGGACGTCGCGACGGTTGTCATGGGCCCGAGGGAAGTTTCGGGTCGTGACAATTCGGTTGGTATCAGAGCTTTTGGTTTAAAAGTTTATGATTTTGAAAGAAGTTTTTGATTTTAAAGTTATTGGATTTAAAGTTATTTTAAAATAATTTACAATGTCAGTGTGGCCCAGTTAAGATTAGTTAGTTACATGAAGATGCATATAGAGTCTTAAGTCGTCTAAACCAATTCCGTTCTTTTTGTAGATCATTATGCCTTCTCAACGTGAGCTACCACCTATCACTAGATCTACCGGTAGGGGAAGGGGTCGCCCTAGACAGAGTCGGTCGGGTTCCATAGAAGAGGAGTCCGCTGCTCTTCTTTTAGAGCAGTTCCTACTGCTGAGTCTACGGACATTCCTGTACCTCCTCCACCACCTGTTGCTACTCCTGGCGTACCTGCCATGACACCGGAGGCAGGTCAGGCATTAGCGACTTTTCTCGCTACTCTTACGGGTCAGGCTAAGGCTGGTCCAGTTCCACCCGCTGTTTCCCCTATAACAGCCCCAGTACCACCACCTCCTATTCCACCCCAGACACTGGACGTCTCCATTTCTAAGAAATTGAAGGAAGCTAGACAGTTAGGTTGCGTCTCGTTTACTGGTGAGTTGGACGCGATCGCAGCTAGGAATTGGGTTATTTAGGTATCGGAGACACTGGCAGATATAGGATTAGATGATGAGATGAAATTGAAGGTGGCTACACGGTTACTTGATAAGAGATCCCGTACCTGGTGGAATTCAGTAAAGTCTCGCTCTCCTATATCGCTGACTTGGACGGATTTTCTCTGATAGTTCGATGGTTAATACTACACCTATTTCCATTAGAAAGAGAAAAAGAGAGAATTTCTGAGTTTGAAACAAAGGAACATGACCATTGAGGAGTATGAAACTCGTTTTAAAGAGCTGATACTTTATGTACCTGAGTTGGTGAGATTGGAACAAGACCAGGTAAACTACTTTGAGGAGGGACTCTGTAATGAGATACGGGAGCGTATGATAGTGACTGGCAAGGAGTCATATAAGAAAGTTGTGCAGATGGCCTTACGGGCTGAGAAGCTCGCCATTGAGAATAGACGGATCCGAGCTGAGTTCGCAAACATAAGGAATCCGCCTACATTCCTGAGTCAGTCTTCAAAGAAAGGCAGAGATTTGACATCTACTGCAGGAAGTACTACCTCTGCATCTGTGGCATCCACTAGACTTTCATCTCAGCAGTCATAGCCGAGATCTTCTAGATTTGATCGGCCAGTGATGAGTAGTCAGGGGAGAACTTCAGGAGGATTGGACAGATGCCGTAATTGCGGAGGATTTCATGTTGGGTCATGTAGACAAGCTGTAAAGTGTTTTCAATGTGGCCAACAAGGGCATGTCAAGAGAGATTATCCTCAATTGAGACGGGGCACAATAGCTACTTCTACTCCTTCGACTCATCCTAGTATGCCACAGAGAGACACTTCAGGATCACAGTCTAGACAGGGCCTAGTGAAACGGTCAGGCATGGGGAGTAATACCCCAGAGCAACCATCTTCCAGACCGTAGCCCTAGATTTCGATCAGGATTTTTGCAGTGACTAAGGATAAAGCTCGAGTTTGACCTAGCATAATGACAAGTACTATGATTGTGTTTGATAGAGATGCACATGTTTTGATAGATTCAGGCTCCGATAGATCATACGTGAGCATATCATTTGCATCATTCTCAAATAGGAACCTGTCACCATTAGAGGAAGAGATTGTAGTGCATACTCCTCTAGGGGAGCGGTTAGTAAGAAATACGTATTATATAGACTGTGGTATTAAAGTTGGGGAAAAAGAATTTATGGGTGATTTAATCCCTTTGGAGATTCGGGACTTTGATTTGATCTTGGGTATGGATTGGTTGTCCACTCATCGAGTAAAGGTGGATTGTTTTAAGAAAGAAGTGATTCTCTAGAGCTTAGAGGGAGCAAAAGTTGTATTTACAGGGGAACGTCGAGTATTACCGTTTTGTGTAATCTTGACCCTCAAAGCTTTGAAATTGGTATGAAAAGAATATCCGACATACTTGGCTCACGTGATTGATGTATCGAGGGAGGAACCTAAGTTAGAGAATGTCCCCGTAGTAAGTGAGTTCCTTGATGTATTTCTGATGAATTATCAGGACTTCCTTCAGATCGTGAGTTAGAATTGACCACTAACTTACTTTCGGGTACTTCCCCTATCTCTATTCCTCCATATAGAATGGCTCCAGCAGAGTTAAAGGAGTTGAAAGTACAATTGCAAAAGTTAGTGGACAAGGGTTTTATATGCCCTAGTACATCTCTGTGGGGAGCACCGATTTTATTTGTGAAAAAAAAAGACAGTACACTTCGGTTATGTATAGATTACCGACAGCTTAACAGAATGACCATTAAGAACAAGTATCCGTTGCCGAGGATTGATGATCTTTTCGATCAATTATAGGGAGCTACAGTGTTTTCTAAGGTTGATATGAGGTCTGGGTATCATCAATTGAGGATTAAAGAACAGGATGTACCCAAGACAGCATTCAGGACTCGGTACGGTCATTATGAGTTCTTGGTCATGCCTTTCGGGTTAACTAACGCACCAGCAGCTTTTATGGATCTCATGAACAGGGTGTTCCACCCTTACTTGGACAAGTTTGTTATTGTGTTCATTGATGACATCCTGGTTTACTCGAAAGATAATGATGAGCACGCTACCCACTTGCGTATAGTATTACAGACTTTACGGGAAAGGCAGTTGTATGCAAAGTTTTTGAACTGTGAGTTTTGGTTACAGGAAGTGGTATTCTTGGGACACGTAGTATCGAGAGCTGGAATATATGTTGATCCTAAGAAGATAGAGGCAATTTTACAATGGGAGCAACCTAAGACAGTCACGGAGATTCGTAGTTTTCTCGGATTAGTCGGTTATTATCGGAGGTTTGTTTAGGGGTTTTCCTTAATAGTAGCTCCTTTGACCCGTCTAACTCGTAAAGAAGTTAAGTTTGTGTGGGATGATGTTTGCAAGAATCGATTTCAAGAGCTAAAGAACCGGTTAACCTCCGCTCCCGTTTTAACACTTCCTGTGAGTGGTAAGGGATTTGTGGTGTACAGTGATGCATCTAAGTTGGGGTTAGGGTGTGTGTTGATGCAGGATGAGAAAGTAATAGCTTATGCTTCTCGACAGTTGAAGAAGCATGAAGCAAATTACCCTACCCATGATTTAGAGTTAGCAGCAGTGGTATTTGCTTTAAAAATCTAGAGGCATTACTTGTATGGTGAGCATTGTCGGATATTTATGGATCACAAGAGTTTAAAATATTTGCTCACTCAGAAGGAGCTTAATTTGAGGCAAAGGCGATGGTTGGAGTTGATAAAAGATTATGACTTGGTGATAGACTATCATCCGGGAAAGACGAACGTTGTAGCTGATGCCTTAAGTCATAAGTCTTCATTGTCTTTAGCAGCATTTCAGAGTTGTTATTTTTCAACATTATTAGAGATGAAATCTCTTGAGGTCCAGTTGAGAAATGGTGAGGATGGATCCTTATTGGCAAGCTTCATTGTGCGACCTTGTTACTTAATCAGATTAAGGACATTCAGAGGTCTGATGATGAGTTAAGAAAAGAAATTTAAAAACTGACCGATGGGGGAGTCAGTGAGTTTAGATTCGGAGAGGATAACGTTTTAATGTTTAGAGATCGAGTTTGCGTTCTTGAGGGAAACCAGTTGAGACAGGCGATCATGGAAGAAGCCCATTCTTCTGCCTATGCATTACATCCCGAAAGCACCAAGATGTATAGGACTATCAGGGAGAATTATTGGTGGCTAGGTATGAAGCGAGACGTAGCAGAATTCGTAGCAAAGTGTATCGCATGTCAGCAAGTTAAGGTGAAACATCAGAAGCCAACAGGTACACTTCAGTCTTTACCTATTCCCGAGTGGAAATGGGAGCATGTAACTATGGATTTTGTTTTGGGACTGCCGCGGACATAGAGGGGAAAGGATGCGATCTGGGTGATCGTAGATTGGTTGACTAAGTCCGCTCACTTTTTAGTTGTCTATAGTATATACTCTATTGAGAAGCTGGTTCAGCTCTATATAGATGAGACTGTGAGGCTACATGGAGTTCCCGTTTCTATAGTGTCAGACAGAGATCCTCGATTCACTTCTCGATTTTGGCCAAAATTTCAAGCTCTCAAAACTAAATTAAAATTTAGCATTGCTTTTCACCCATAGACGGATGGTCAATCAGAGAGGACTATCCAGACTATGGAAGATATGTTGAGGGCTTGTGTCATGGATTTTCTTGGGAGTTGGGATAGACACTTACCATTAGTGGAATTTGCTTACAACAACAGCTTCCAATCTAGCATCGGTATGGCACCGTACGAAGCTTTATATGGAAGGAAATGTCGTACTCCACTTTGTTGGGATGAAGTGGGTGAAAGAAAGTTAGCTAGTGTGGAATTGATTGAGCTAACTAATGACAAGATCAAGGTTATACGAGAGAGGCTAAAGGTAGCATAGGATAGGCAGAAGAGCTATGCAAATAAATGGAGAAAAGACTTGGAGTTTGAGATCGATGATAGAGTTTTTCTTAAGGTTTCTCTGTGGAAAGGTGTGATTCGATTTGCGAAGCGGGGAAAGCTTAACCCGAGGTACATTGGACCATTCCGAATCATTGAGAGAATTGGACCAGTGGCTTATCAGTTAGAACTACCTCCGGAGTTAGATCGGATCCACAACGTTTTCCATGTCTCCATGCTTAAGAAATATGTACTAGATCCCTCTCACATCCTCGAAGCACCTCCGATCGAGTTGCATGACGATTTGAAGTTCGAGGTGCAACTTGTAAGTATCTTGGATCGAAAGGATCGAGTACTGAGGAACAAGAGTATTTCAATGGTTAAAGTGTTATGGAAAAGTGCTCGAATGGAGGAAATGACATGGAAAGTAGAGCATCAGATGAGGAACCAATACCCGCATCTATTGTCGAATTTGGTAAGTGAAATTTTAAGGTCAAAATTTTATTTTAAAGGGGGGTAGAATTGTAAAACCTGACCCTATAAATGCATGTCATGACATACATGCACTGAGTAGCATATTATTACGTTAGGAAAGTCTCTAAGAATAGACGAAACCTGGTATTATACCTAACGGTACACTTGAGTGGATTTAACCTCCAACTAATTTAAATAGGAACCGTAGAATGAAATTTAATATTTTACAGTTGAAGAATGACTAAAAATGATTATTCAGAGTTCGAGGGTTCATTTGGGGTAAAATTGAAAATTTTGATGTTTAGGGGCAAAATCGTTATTTTTCCACATAAGATAATAATTTGATCATGGAGTGAAATTTTTTATCAAGATTAACTGTTTGGAGTATAATTTAATGATAGGAAGTGAAAAATTTCAATTTCGGCAATTTTCGAAACATAGGGGCAAAATGGTAATTTTATCATTTCAGGGTAAAAACCATAATTTTCACCACCCAAAACTTGTCAAAATCATAGGATTTATTTATTTTTGGTATGAAAAACTATGGTATGTTAAGTGGTGAAAAATTGAAGTTTAAATGATGAAATTTTAAACACGGACCAATGGGAAAGTGACACATGGCATTTTTTTATGGTTTAATATTATTTTAATGAAAAGGCAGCCCATTTAAACCCCATATTAAGTGCTGGCCGGCCATAAGGAAAGAACAAGAGAGAAAATAGAGAGGAAAGGAAGAAAAGAGAAAAATAAAGGAAAACTAGAAAATTCAAAGGGGAAATCGCATTTTTCACCCGTTTACGTGTCTAACGGTAAGATTTTTCGACTTTAGCTTGATTTCTACCTTTTCTATGCCTTTGTTTCCATTTAGCATGCTTGAGGAGAGAGATCAAAAAGTGAAACCAAGGGCTGGCCGAAATTCTAGGGGAGAGATTTTGGAATTTTTAGGTTTTGATTTTTAGTTAAATTGGTAATTTTAGTTAGCTAAATGTGTATATAAATTAAATTGGGCAAGAAAGCATGAAATTTTCACAATACCCACCCTTGGCTGAATGTGCATTGATATACAATGATGATGAACTGATTTTTATTCTAAGAGAAATGAAGAGCAAATGATGAAAAATGGTTAAATGTGATAGAAAAACAAAGTGAAAAATTTACCGAGTTAATGTCCCATTTTTGACCGAATTTTTCAAAAAGGAAAGTGAGCTGATTTTGGTGATTTTAGAAGGTTATTGGCTGGTATTTAATGGTTAGAAATGTTGGAGAGAAAATGGGACAATTTAGAGCTAAAATGGAACGCGTTAGCAATTTAACCGGTAAAGTGCCAAAAATAGGTTAATACCGCGTTTAAGCCGTTTTAGGCTATTGCATTTCATACCGTGCGTTAGTATAGGATTTAAGTCAATTATATAGTGATTTAGAATCAATGTGGTGAATTGTGTAAATTTTGTAATGTATTTAGGAGGAGAGCCTTCCGGTAAAGGCAAGGAAGTAATACTCTACGAACAGTGATCGGGGCACCTAAAAATTAGTTAATTTGTACAAACGGTGAGTAAACCTATTATTATTGTAAATTATCTAGAGTTTATTTTTAAATGCTCTTCATGGATTTTATGAAATGAAAATGAGATTAAAATGAGATTTTTGATGTTTTAGAAATAAACATGACAAATAAAAATGAATGGCTTATGATATATGAGTATATGTGGCTATATGTTATAATTGCCTTGGGAATAAATGTAAGTTGTTTTTACTATGCAGGCTGGGTAAATAAATAAAAGCCACGTTATACTGTTGAAATTTTATTAAAATTGGTGGGTTAGTTGCTGCAGTGACGGGTTTTCGTGGACTGCCTATTAGAGGGGCACGGTAAGCTCGGTTATATAATTACTTCAGTTGTAGAGGCGAGGAGGGTAACTCCTGGGGTAGTATTAGAGCTCACTTCACGTTGAACCCCCACGTGAATGTGTAACTCGGCAACGCCAAGGAACGGCTTGTTTTAAAAATAAAAATGTGCTTCACATGTAAATATCTTAACAACCTTGGCGAACTCGGTTAAATGCCTCGGCCAAGGTATCCCCGAGGATTAGTTTTGGCTTGAGCCCTGTTTTTAATAAAAGTCAGAAGCCTTAACAATTGTTTTGGTAAATTACAAATATTTTATGGTTTAAGAAATAAATTGAAAACCTTATGAAATGGTTTGTAATTTGTTGTTTAAACTTGCCTCCATTTTACTCGCCTTTAGATGTTTATGATAATGTCTGTTTACTCATTGGGATTGAAAAATCTCACCCACCTCCTTTCTAAACGTTTCAGGTCTGTGGTAGCTTGTAGATACCTTATTTTGTCGAGGATTCCAGTTGACATCTCTATCTCACAGACAGTAGGTTACTATCACCAACACTTGGTGAATTTATGGGCCACTTGTCATTGTAATTATTATTATACATTATAACTTTATAAATTATTGTATGTATGAATTTATTTTACTTACACCTGTTTTTATAAATATTGTTTTACATAAAAATCCTATATTTAGTCAAGATTTTGAATAGTAATATTTGTCTATAAATCCTTTTAAATATTTTTGTCTTTTGATTTACTTGAGCCGAAAATTACTGGAAATTGTTTAAAATGGAGTGTTTAAAATTGTTTGCTCACAGAAAAGGAAAGAAACTGATATGTAAGCCTTGCGGGGTTCTGATTGGCATTCCGAGTAATGAGTGTCAATCAGGACGTCGCGGCGGTTGTCATGGGCCCGAGGGAGGTTCCGGGTCGTGACAATTTAAGTATAGGTTCTCACAACCTGATGATGTGCAAATCTGTAATATATAGCATACTCTCAATGGCATCACTCAAGGCAGTAGGTCAGGAGACTTGTATTTTACTATGTTCAATTTGGTATGGGAAGAACTTAGGAAATTTTGACCTTTGCTAAGTTGTACTTATGGAGGTTTTCAAAACTTTGTTGATCAATATGCTAAAGACAATGATTTTAGATTTCTTAATGGATTGAATGATAGTTTAAGATCACAGATTATCATGATGAATCCTTTGTCATCTTTAGATGAGGCTTATAATCTTGTTTTGAGGGAAGAAAATCAAAGGAAGTTTTTTATTAAGGTTCAGCCATTAATTGAAACATTTGTTATGTCTTAGTTACTGATGGAAACGTTAAGAACAAGATAGAGATTATATGTTCTAATTGTGGAAAAAAATGGGCACTTGAAGGAGAAATGTTACCTTTTTATTGGATTCCCAATAGATTACAAGTTCACTAAAAACAAATTTGTTGCTAAGAAAGGTTCCATGCATTCTGTTAATAATGTAGTCTTTTTGCCTCAACCTAATGATGTTGATGATGAAGTGATTAACAGTTGGATGTCTCAGCTCAATCTTTCTAAAGGTCAGATTCACAAACTCATGTCTTTTATTAATGAGCAACCATCACCTACTGATTTAAGCACTTCAACATCTTTAACTCAACCAAACAAAGTTGCAATGGTGAATTCAACTCTAGTAGGTAAATATGCCAATCTTTTTATCCTTGCGAATCATAATATGAGTTCATTTGCTTATGTTAACAATTTACAAATTCTAGCATGTTCAATGTTGAATAATGGAGCTTGGATACTCGACACTGGTGCTACTGATCATATAGCTTGTAATTTTAATTATTTTACTGCATATAAGAAAGTTCAAAATATGTTAGTTCAATTACCTAATAAGACAAATATTTTACTCTCACATATAAGCACTATTAAGATAAGGAATTTGGTTCTGAAAATTGTTTTGTGTGTTTCTAATTTAGTTTCAATCTTATTTTTGTTCATAAGTTAGCTAAGAGTCAAAAACTATATTTAACATTTACTTATTCATATTGCATAATATAAGATCTAATTTCCTAGAAAGTGATTGGGGGTGCTAGAATGAGAGATGGCTTATCTTTCTTACATAAGGAGTTAGATGTGCAATTGCTTTAGCAATTTCAAAATGATAGCCAAATTGTTTTTCCTTTTATAAATACTTGTACACATTTTTCAAATAAGTTAGATTTGTGGCATTTCAGATTAGAGCACATTCCACCCAACAAAATAAAACAGATTTATCAAATTTTCCCTAATGTTTCATGTACAAATAGCTTACTTTATGAGATTTTTCCACTAGCAAAATAGAAAAAGGCTTTCATTTCCTATTCATGTTCCTGCTATTACTTTTGCTTTTGAGTTTATAAATGTTGATATTTTGGGGCCATAAGAAGTTTCTACAGTTTCTAGACATCGTTATTTTCTTACTGTTATGGATGAATTTACAAGATTTACATGGATATTTTTAATGAAACTTAAATTAGAAGTTACTACCATTTTCCCCACATTCTATAACATAGTTTTGAATCAATTTCATGTTTCCTTTAAGCATATAAAGTTCGATAATGGCTTTGAATTTCATCTTAATGATTTTTTTTACATCTGAAGGCATTATGCACCAATTTTCTTGTGTTGACCATCTAACAAAACGACATTGTTGAAAAAAAAATCAGCATCTACTAAGTGTAGCTCAACCACTCTTGTTTGAAGCATCTTTTCCTTCAAAATTTTTGGGTGATGCTATTTTAGTTGTTGCTCATATCATAAACAAAATTCCAACAACTATTTTACAACATACTACACCTTTTAAGATGTTATTTCATAAAAAACCATCATATTCTCATCTTAAGATCTTTGGTTCATTATGTTTTGCATCAACTTTATCTCATATGTTAGCTTTAAAATTGGCTTTAGTTTTGAAATCACAAAATTCAATGATTTAAATATGTTTGTGAGCCTAAAAGAAAAATCCTTGAATTGAAAGAAATTTTCTCAAAGAGTTTTTAAAGTTTTTTGTAAAAGATAAAATTACCTGAATGCTTTAGAAACAAGTTTCAACAAAGAAGAATCAACCTATAAAAGTGAAGTATTGAAACTATGAAAGAAAGCTATACTTCTTATTTGTAACAAGAAGGAATCAACTTGTCAAAGAGTGGACCATCAATTCTCACCAAACATAAGCTACTGGACCAGAAGAATTAAGCACCCAAGAAGTGAAAGGTTGATTCCTATGAAGGTAGAAAAATAAGGGAAAGCACTGAACAACAAAAATCAACTTCTCGAGTCTCCAATGATCGATTCCTTGAGGCAAAGTGAAGAAATATTGGAAACGTGTTGAAGAAGCCAAAAGAAATATGGAAATTTGTTAAAGAAGTTCAAGGGAAATTTGACTAAGAAAGCTAAAGTTTGAAATTTCAAAACAACACTCAAAAGCCAAGAAGAATTTACTTCTCAGAAATCGAATGATTGATTCTTGTGAAATAGAATGTCTTAATCTTTAAGCAGGACAAGAAGAATTGACTTCTAGATGGATGAATGTTCAATTCCTGAACAACAAAGAGCATTAAGCCTAAAGCTAAAACATGAAGAATCGACTTCTAGTTGGGTAATGTTTGATTCTTGAGGATTTATAGATTTAACTAACGCGGCCCCAATGGTTTGAATTTTTGAATTCCTCTTTTGTTTTAACGGCCAGATTTTGTGAAAGGCTATATATATCTCCAAAAGCTCCATTTCAAACAAAAGAGAGAACCAAGAAAAGAAGAGGAAAGTGTGCTTCATTTCACGAAGAGAGAAAACCCTTATTTCTCAAGATCATATCTCTCATTCTATAATCCTCTTAAAAACAAAGCATTAACTGAGACCTTAATTTCGTTTATCCTTGCTTCATTTTCTTGTACTCAAAGTCTTTGATTAGCCTAGCTAGAGGTACTACATCTTGTGATCCATTGTTGCGAAGGTTATACCTCCTTGCAAAGGTAGATAACTTATACTTGAGCCTTGAAAAGTAAGCTTGGTTATACCTCAATTACAAAAGGTAGAGAGGTTGTGCTTTAACTTGTAAAATGGTAGTGATTTGTGATAAGTTATGCTTTAACGTTCAAAAGGCAGTGATTGTAAAGGTTATGCCTTAACTTAGTTGAGAACGGTAGCATTTAATGGATTCAAACTCTTTACGATACCAAAGGAGAGGATGTAGGCACCATAAAGGTCTAACCTCTAAAAAAATTATGGCTAAGTGTTTTTTTCTCTTTATTTCTCCTTTCATTTGTTGTGATTAACTTTGAATGCTTTTATCTTCTTGATTTGTCCCTAAAGTTCTATGCTTTATCTATTCTTGAGGGAAAGGAGAAAGCTTTAATTTGAAAATCCAATTCACCCCCCCTTTTGGGTATATTTCACAAGCTTCTTTACCTAACATCATAATAGGAAAAAATTTGAACCTAGAGCACAAAAAGGTAATTTTTTATAGGTTATCCTATGAGAATTTGTGTGACCTCGACCCTTATAGGGCCGTAACTAGGTGTAGACGCGATATCACTAACCAAGGGTAATTTCATCATTTCCTTAGTGAGCCCCTAAAAGTAAGCTTTTAAACAATATTAAGGCCTAAGTAGGCCTAAGGCATAAATGAATGATGAAAATAAGGGTAAAATGATGAAGGAAATAAAAATAATGATGATTTCCAAGGCAGGGGCAAAATGGTCATTTTTCATCTCGAGGTCAAAATTTTTAAGTTTCGTGAACCTGAGTATTTCTAGACTACTATGGACCTTATCCCAGTGTCAAAAGAGTAACAAGATTGCACCAAGGATTGGTGGAGAACAAGCTAACTTGTTAAGGGCATTTTCGTAATTTAAGTGGAGTTAGATAAGCTTGAGCTATAAATATCATCTTCCAACAGCTTCTTCTCACATTTCCAAGAGCTTCTTCTTTCTTCCCTCTCACGTTTCTTTATCCTCCATGGGAGTTCTCTTCAAGCTTCCATAACCCTCTCAAGTTAGTCTCAAATTTCATGCTTTTGTGCACCTTTTCACAAGCCCTTTGTGCTCTTTTACTTTTTCACCTTAAAAACCCTCCAAAGTCTTAAACCAATACTTTCTCTCACTAGCTAGGTGTTTTAGAAAGAGAAAGAAAGACTCTCTATAATAGTTTGGGAATTCTTGAGGAGGAATCCAATTACAAATCTAGCAAGGTGAGTGTTGAAATTGAGTTGATATTCTTAGTTGTTGATAATGTCTAGTAATTTGATTTGTGAGTGTTTTATTATTGAGATTGTTTAATCATTTTTAGTGTGACTAGAGTAGTGCAAATAATAGCCATTCAATGGTAGTTGGAAGCTAGTATGAATGACTAGTAGAAATCAATTTAGAAAATAGCTTTGGAATAGTATTAATGCCAAGTTGAGTTGATGGTGATGTTGTTATGTGTGATAGATTCCAACAAAACCCCACACCTCCATTTAGAATCTTAGTCGAAGTTAGAGGCCACCAAAACATCAATAAAGATTGGTGAGTGAACTTGCATTTCAAAATTCTTTGGGAAATGTAAATGTTTTTGGACGAAACATTTGAATGATTTTATCCAACCTTTCTTTAAAAATGTATGCCAGGGAATAAGCCATTGATAAATTGTTTTGGATTTTGTGAAAATGTGGAATGTGTAAAAGGATGAATCCAAGTGCTCATATATTATGTTGATATGTATATTATGCATTGGATGTTCATTTTTGTGTGATAATGATGACCCAGCTATGTGCGTGTGGGAGTGCACATGAGCTGATGATGACCCAGCTATATGCGGTGTGGGAGTACACATGAGCTGATGATGACCCAGTTATGTTCGAGTAGGGAGTGCACATGAGCGGAGTATGGCGGGATGGTATACATATATGTGTGTTATAGAAAGTTCATGAATATGGTATATGGTTGTAATGCATGTGAAATCTTGCATGTTGAACCTTGGAAATTTCAAAGTATTTTTAAGTTGATTTTGTCATTGCAGCAAAATGGCCTTTTCTTGAGAGAATGAAAACTTTTTGTTGGTGTCCTGTCATTCTTGCTGCAGCGAAAAACTCTCAAGTTTTGGGGGTTACATTGGCTTGGTTCTCACTACAACGAGAAAGTTGCTGAAGCTTCTCGCTGCAACGAGAAACATTCTGTCTTGATTACCTCCTTGTTTAGTTACTGCTTTATTTTCCACTTCTTTAGCACCATAGTTGATCATGGACTTCCAACAGCAAGGAATTAATTAATTAAGTTTGAAATGAGGGGTTTTAGTGAGAAACCCTCAGACAGTTGAGAAAACCCTCGACCAGCTAATAAATTGAGCCCAAATTTCGCTGCAACAAAAATTCATTTTCACTTTAGCTACGCTGCAGCGAGGACTCATCGTTTCACTTGACTTGCTTGAATGTTATTAAAGTTTTTACTCTTCAAATCATTTGTTGTGCATGGATCTTTTATCGTCAAGTGATTAATTCATTAAGGGTTAATGAGGGGTTTTAATAAGAATTAAACTAAATTGCATTGTTTTTTAAAATAAGTGCATTATGATTTCTTAACTTCTTTTATCGATTGCTTGTTCCCTTCCTTTGTTCACTCACTAGGTTTATACTCACCGTTTTCAACTTCATGTTTTCAAATGAGGAGGCAGTCAGTAACTAGGTCGAGGTGTCCTTGTAGATTCGTTTCTTTGGTAGGTATCTCGACATTCAATAGCTAAACTTTCGCTCGAGTCTCTCCGCTATAAGTCGAGTATTCCTTTTGTTGTGTATAGACAAACCCGATGTAAACTATTAAGATATGTGTTGTAGACAATATGTATATATTTGATTGGTAATGCCACTATGAGATGGAAATGGTCAGTATTATTTTGAATTAAAATTATGAAATATAACTTTTACAACTTTTGATGGAATGATGAACAGGTCATATAGATAGACTTGCTTGGGCTTAGTGGGCTATGTCCATTGGGCCCATGCGTCGGTCATGGCCCAAAATTTGGGTCATGACAGAATTAAAGGTTATAAGTGCTATGATCATGTTACACATATTTTTTTGGTTCTAAAAATGTTATTTTCATTAGCTTGTTTTTTCTTGTCAAATTAAAGAAAATGTTTCTAATTTTGATAATTCTTGTCATTTTCCACATGTTCATGTCCCATTTGATTCTACACCTATTCATTCTATAAATCTTGAACATGTATCTATTGATGTTCCTCAGCCACACACACATATTGACCGTTTGAATTCTGATTTTGTTGATACTCCACATCATGCTACTACTCTTGTTGATTCTAAACTTGTTTCTAGCCCTATTTCAAAACTTGTTAATAGCATTTTTGTAGATGATATTATTTCTTCCAATAATACCCTTGCAAATACTAACTTGCCATATTTGAATTCTCATGAAATTATACTTTCTTCTGTCCCATCTATTGATTCTTCATATACTTTATAGCCTAGAAAAAGCACTAGATAGAAAAAACCACCTAAATATCTTAAAGCCTATCATTATACCCTTCCTTCAAAAAACCAACCTTGTCACTAAACATCCCATTACTCAATTTCTATCTAGTGACTAACTTTCTTATAAACACGAAGTTTGCATAGCTTCTTTGTCTCATATTCCTAAACTAACCTATTACCATCAAGCTATTTCTAACTTTATTTCAGAACTTGTTTATAGCATTTATGCAGATGTTATTATTTCTTCCAATAATGCCCTTACACATATTAACTTAACATATTTGAATTCTCATGAAATTGCACATTCTTTTATCCCCATCTACTGATTCTTCATATACCTTATAGCCTAGAAAAAGCACTAGAAAAAAAAACAACCTAAATATCTTGAAATTATACCTTTCCTTCAAAAAACAAACCTTATCACTAAACATCTTGTTACTCAATTTTTGTCTAGTGACCAGCTTTCTTAAAACACAATTTTTACAACTTCTTTATCTCATATTCTTAAACTAACCTATTACCATCAAGTTATTTCTAGCCTTATTTCAAAGCTTGAAATAGCATTTTTATAGATGTTATTATTTCTTCCAATGATACCCTTGCACATACTAACTTGTCATATTTGAATTCTAATGAAATTGCATATTTTTCTATCCCCTCTACTGATTCTTCATATACTTTACAGCCAAGAAAAAACACTAGACAAAAAAACCACCCAAATATCTTGAAGCCTATCATTCTACCCTTTCGTTTCAAAAAGCAACCTTGTCACCAAACATCCCATTACTCAATTTCTATCTAGTGACCAGTTTTCTTATAAACACATAGTTTTTACAACTTTTTTATCTCATATTCTTAAACCAACTTATTGTTATCAAGCTGTAAAACAAACTCAATGCAGAAAGGCTATGAAATGTGAATTAGATGCTCTAGAGGCTAATAAGACTTGGACTGTGATGCCTTTACTGGCTAATTGTCCTGCAATTGTGTGTAAATGGGTCTACAAAGTTAAGCTGAATGCTAATGGTAGTGTTTAAAGGTATTGTAGTACCCCGTATTTTGATACGGTGGCTAATAAAGTTTACAGATGCTAACTGAGGTTAATTATCGAGTTAAAAAGGGTACTTCAGAATTGAACTTGTGAAATCTCGATCTCCATAGACACATAACTAGAAGTAGACGAGATAATGCAAACTAGGGGTAATTTCATAATTTCTCTTGGTGAGTTCCTACGATTGGGTTTTTTTATGCTATTAAGGTCTAAATAGGCCTAAGGAATGAATGAATGATGTTTATGATGGTAAAATAAATGAAGAAGATAAAAATAATGATAATTTCCACGGTAGGGGCAAAATGGTTTTTTTACAGCTTGAGTCTAAATTTTTATGTTTTCGTGAACCGAGTATTTCTAGACTATTATGGACCTTGCCCTAATGTCAAAAGAGTAAAAAGTTGCACAAAGGATGAGAGGAAGACAAAGTCACCATGTTAAGGGCATTTTGGTAATTTATGTGAGAAATGGATAAACTTTAGATATAAATATCTAAAGCTCCAGCAAATTTCCAGCAGCTTCCAGCAACTCTTCTTCTTCCTCCCCTCTCTTCTCTCTAGTTCATGTTTTCTTCATCTTCCATGGAAGCCTCCCATGGTAACCCTAAACCTTGTGTTTTTCTACACCTTTTCATAGGGTTTTTCATACTCTTTCTCTTCTACACCTCAAAAGCCCTTAAAGGTCTTTCCTTGGTATATTTTCTCACTAGCTGAACGGGTGGAGAGAGAGAGGGAAATTGTCCACAATAGCTTGGAAGCTTTTGAAAAGGAATTCAACTAAAAAAACCACCAAGGTGAGTAATGAATTAGGTTTAATTTTCAAGTTGTTGATAATGGTTGATGATTAGAGTGGTGAGTTAATCTATTGTTGAGATTGTTAATCATTTTTAGAGTGACTAGAGTAAAGTAAACAAATATCCACTTAATGGTAATTGGGAGCTAGTTAGGAATAACTAGCTGAACTTGAATTAGGAAATAGCTTTTGAGAGTGTATTAATGCCAATTTGGGTTGATTAAGGTGCTATTGGGTGTGATAGGTTCCAACGAGGCCTCACATGTCTGTTGAAGTAATAATTGAAGTTAGGGTTGATTGAAGATTCAACAAATACTGGTGAGTGAACTTGCATTTCAAAATTATTTTGGGAATGTGAATGTATTTGCACAAAATATTTGAATGATTTTATCCAACTTTTCTTAAAAAGAAAAATGAGTGCTTTGGGAACAAGCCCTTGATAAATTATTTTGATGTGGTGAAATGTGAGAAAAAAAGAAGAAGATGAATCCATGTGCTCCTCCATTTTTGTTTATATATATATATATATATATATAATATATGTTATGCCTTGATAAATAATAATTATGTGATGATGATGACCCGACTATGTGCGAGTAGGGAGTGCACATGACGATGAATGAAGTGGGGTGGTGTACTTGTGGATATATGTTTATATATGTATATGTGATAGCAAGTTTATGATTATAATATGTAATTGTTTTGAATGTTGATAACTTGATTATTGTCAATGTGTTCACTTTGATGTGCAATATGGTAGGGATGGATTTTGTGGCATGTGAAAACCCCTTAATTGTCATTTGCCCTGAATCTCACTGCAGCGAGAAACTCTCGGGTGGTTCTAAAAATTCTGTATAGTTCTTTCACTTTGACAAAGATTTTAACCACCTTCCGATCAGAAGTGGGCAAAGTGGTAAACATAAAAGTTGTAGCCCAGTTTCTTATCTTTCTAATGGTTCAAAAATCATGCCAATTGAACCTTTGTAGAGTGAGATATACTTGAAAACCCGAAAAATATGCAAACCTAAAATGTTTCTCGTTGCAGCGAGAAACTTGCTGTCAGGCTTGTTATCTTGCTTGATTTTGACATATTTTTACCCATTTAACTTCATGGATTTCTCATGGGTTTTTCAATACTTTGAAGCTATTAATCAAAGTTTGAAATGTGGGCTTTTTAGTAAGAAATTAACTCAATTGCATTGTTTTGGAACAAGTGCATCATGATTTCCAAGTTCTCCTTATCGATTGCTTGTTCTCTTCTTATGTTCACTCACTGAGTTTATACTAACGTTTTTAAACTTCATGTTTTCAGATTCAGAGGCAATTGGGACCTAGATTGAGTTGTCCACATATGCTTGTCTTTTTGGTAGGTATTATGGCAACTCAGTAGCTGTATCTTCACTCAGAGTCACTCCGCTGATGGTTAAGAGTCTTATGCATGTGTACATGTATAAGTAATGAAGACCACTAAGATTCATGTTAAAAATCAAATATGTATATTTGATTATTGATGCCACTTTAAGGTGGCAAATGAGTGATACTATGTTAGCATAATACAAATGTGAATATTGGATTGCTATAAAACGTTACTGAAATATTTATAATTGAGAATTGCAATATGTGATTTTAGAAATGATGGTTGAGATTGCTTTAAAAAAAAAGGCTTGCTTGGGCTTAGTTGGCTATGCCCATTGGGCACATGTGCCGGTCATGGCTCGGGATTTGGGCTATGACAGGTATAAGGTTCAATTAGTTCCCAAAGATTATTATAACCAAAAAGGTGGAATTGATTATCAAGAGACTTTTAGTCTTGTAGCAAAACACATAACCTTGAGACTTTTCTTAGCTTTAACAGTTTCTAAATGTTGGTTTCTTACTCAACTCAATATTAATAATGCTTTCTTGAATGGAGATTTGGATGAAACTATTTTTATAGAGCTGCCACAAGGTTATCAAGATGGCGAGGAGTGTTCTATTGGTGTTCGTACGATGTGTAAATTGCACAAGTCATTGTATGGTCTTAAACAAGTGTTGAGAGAATGGAACTATAAATTTACTAGCTGCTTTATGGCCTATGGGTTTGAACAATCTAAGGTTGATTGTTCTTTGTTCACTAAGTGCATGAATGAGGGAGGGGTTTATTGCTTTGTTAGTCTATGTGGATCATATCATCATTTGTAATACTTCCATGGATCTTAGTAATGAAGTTAAAAATTACCTAATTTTCAATTTCAAACTAAAAAACTTAAGGAAACTGAAATACTTTCTTGGGTTGGAGGTTGCAAGATCACCAAAGAGTATTTTTCTTTGTCAACGAAAGTATACTTTGGAGGAATATTGGTTATTAGGTGCAAAACCAACTTCAAAACCTATTAATTATCATCATAAAATGTTTAAGGCAGCAAAAGAAGAACAACTAAAAGAAGGCACTTTGTATAGACAATTGGTAAAAAGCAATTATATCTCACATTTACTAGATTGGATATATCTTATGTTATTCATGTACTTTCTCAATATGTAGACAAGCCTAGTGGAATCATTTATAAGCAACATTTCAAGTTTTGAGATATCTTAAAGAAGCACTTGGTCAAGGTATTTTGTTCTTTGCTGATTCTAATTTGTGTTTACAAAATATAGTGATAGTTATTGAGCTAGATGCCCGGATACTAGGAGGTCTATGGCTGGTTATGGCTTGTTACTTGGCCAGTCATTGATTAGCTAGAAGCTAACAATGTGTAGTAGCAAGAAGTTCGACTGAGGCTAAATATCGAGCAATGGCAGTAGGTTGCTATGAAGTGATATGGCTATTATATCTGCTTAAGGATTTTAACGTGGAGCATTTTGGTGTAGTGAAATTATTTTGTGATAATCAGTCTGCTTTTCATGTTTGTAAAAATTCCATCTTTCATGAATGCACAAAGCACGTAGAAATGGATTGCCATTTCATCCGAGATAAGGTGGTTGAAGGAGTTATTGAGCCTTGTTGTGTCTCAACAAAATTACAACTAGTTGGCTTTTCTACAAAAGGATTACAATGGGGGACCATTTCATTCACTTTTATGCAAGATGAGTATTATGAATATTCAAAATACTCATCTTGAGGGTGAGTGATAAATATAAATTTATTATTGTAATTTATCCTTTACCATAATTAGTGTAGTGTATAGTTAAACATTGACTAGAGTGAGTTAGTTTAGCTGTATTACATTTTTTTTTTAAAATAAAATGGGTATCTCATTCCATTAAATCAAAAATCAATTACAATACGAATAGGAACAATAACTGATAAAACGCTCCTTCTACATCCCACCCCCATCATATCCTAGTTCATAAACATTGGGTCTCATTAGAAAACCTTTCCATGGAAAAACCACTTGGGAAAAAACCATGGATGAGGAAAAAGAGTATCCAATCTATAATGAAACAACAATTCTCATCCCCTCTCTAATTCTATTAAATCAAAGAAGTCTCAATGCATCTTTAAGTAGAGCATTTTGGATTGAGCTTGGCATTTGAGAACTGTCCCTCCGAAACATCTATTCTGCATTCAAATCCTTCATCCACTTTGCGATTGAGTGAGCCACAGCATTGTTATCCCTTGAAGTAAAATTAATGGATCCACATCGTGTTTTGTCCATCATCAACACACAATCTTCTACCAAATGCCTTACAGCTCCTTTGAAATTTTTTGCCTTTAATCCATCCGACTAATATTTGGCTGTCAATCTCTATCTCACTGATTGTTATTTGTTATTTATAACAATTCAATAAAGCCCATTTAAGATCCCTCAACTCAGCTGCAACGACATCTAAGTTATGCTAGAATTGTTTACCTCCTGCAAATATCAGCTCACTAGCAGTATCTCTCACAACAAAGCTCGCTACCAACATTCTATTTCTAGCTTTGTCAAAAACCGTGGCATCAGTATTAATCTTTATTCCATTTGGACGTCTCTATAACACCACTTGATCGAGTACTTGACTTGGAAAACTAAAAATAGATTTGTTTTCTTCTCTGTACTGCTTAATCATATCTAGCTCGTGACCCACAACTTCAATAGGCACTAGCTTCTGACTTTTAAAAATTAATTAATTTTGTGCTTTCCACAATGCCCAAAGCACACAAATAATTTATTCCAGGTCTTCTCTACTGATTTGTAAGCATAACCAAGACCACTAGTCAAACAGAGATAGAAAATGTTGGCCAAGATCTCTAAACCCGCATTTCAACAATAGTCAGACAACTCGTGCATAGTGACTATTACAAAAGCAGTGGAAATCTATCTCATCAGTCTCACCACAAAAGCTACATAGTTTTTCCATATTAATATGTCTTCTAGCCGGAACATCACGGGTTGGCAAAATTCCTTTCAAGGCTTTCCAAGCAAATAGAAGGATTTTACGAGGAATGGAAATGGACCATAATGTTTTTCACATTGGCATAAGGCTATTAGATGAGTTCGTACCATCCATAACAACTGTTGATGAACAAAGAATTTGATAGCCTGATTTTGCCGAATATTCTCCATCCCTATTATGGAACCAGATTTGCTTATCTCTAGGCCATCTCATACTCAGGGGTATGGACAATATAAGCTGGCATTCAAAAAGTGGAAAATAGTCTTTTATTTTGTCCTCATTCCATGTTATCAAACTTAAATCAGTAAACTCACTCACCTTAATGGATTCAGTAACTATTACCACATGCTAAGACAAGCCTCGGCGTTCCATATGGTATCCAACATTCATTTTTCACTGATATTTTAGAGCCATCTCTTATCCTCCATATTAGTCTTTTCTGGATAACTGTTTGACTCTTTCTGATGGTGTGCCATATATAACTTGGGTTTGAACCAATTGGCGCATTTACAAATTCAAAATTCGGGAAATACCTTTCTTTGAGCACACTGTACACCAAAGTGGGTTCTTGCATTTGCAATCCCCAACCTTGATTTGCCAACATTGCAAGATTGAAATTCTTTGTGTCCCTGAAACCCATTGCTCTAGAAAATTTTGACAAACAAATGCTTTTCCAGTTCCTCCAGTGTATTTTTTTATCCTTTTCCATCACCACTCTATCAAAATTGAGCAATGGCAGAGTCAATTTCTTTACATAAAGAGTTTGGAAATTTGAAGCAGCCCAACACATATATAGGAATGGCTTGGGCCACTGATTTGATAAAGACTTCTTTACCTGCAACAGATAATGACTTATTTTCCAATTAGTCATCATTTTCAAAATCCTATCCTTTACATAATTAAAGATTTGTTTCTTCGACCAAATCCTATCAAAGGCATACCCAAATATTTACCACCCCAACAGTCTTGATTAATTCCCATTGTTTGGCAAACCTCGTGGATAACATTCTCGCTTATATTATTGCTGAAAATTAATGTCGACTTATCCATGTTTATTTTTTGTCCTAAGGCTCGTTTATACATCTCCATAATTTCTCTTAAAATGGCAACATCTCGTCTCCTGGCTCTTCCAAGATCATGCTATCATCTGTAAAAAATAAATGTGTAATTCTAGGGCCCCTTTTACCAATTTTCACCCCTGTTTTATTTTTTTTGTCTGTAGCCATATTCAATAAACCAGTTAAAGCCTCTGAAACTATCAAAAACAAAAATGTAGAAAGTGGGTCACCTTGACGTAGCCCTCTGGTTGGTATAAAAGATTTACCTAAAACACCATTAATCCGAATAGAGTATGAAACTAATGAAATGCATCTCACGATCATCTTCACAAACCTACCTCTGAAACCTAATTTCCCAAAATCTCATGGATAAAAAGCCACTTAACTTTATCGTAGGCTTTGCTCATGTCCAATTTAAGAGCAAAGTTTCCATCTCGACCCTGTTTTTAATTATGCATGTTAATGCATGACTTCATGTGCCACAATGACATTGTCTGAAATGAGCCTTCTTCGTACAAAGGTGCTTTGATTTGCAAAAACTATACTAGGTAATACCAGTTTTAACCTATTAGTTAATACATTGGAGGTGATTTTGTAACATACATTACATAAACTAATCGGTCTAAACTGACTGACCTATTCAAGTTGATCTACTTTCGAAATAAGGACAATATTTGTATAGTTGATCTCTAGAGAGATTGTTCTACCTTTGAAAAATCAACCACAAATTTGTGTATAGAACTTCCTAATTTGCTCTAGTACTTTTGGTAGAACATCACTGGTAATCCATCTGGCCCTCTAGCCTCAGTAGGATGCATCTGAAAGAAAGCAACTTGGACTGCTTCCAGAGTAATTTCTGTATTTAACATATCATTCATCTTTTCATTCACTTTCTACTGTACTCCCATTGAATTCTCCTCTATCTATGAAGGACCTGAAAAAGAAAATAAACTAGTAAAATAAGCATGAATTTCAGTAAATATATCACTTAGTGAATCCATCCGCTCCTCATTGTCTTTCTTCGAAGTCCAAATAGTGTTTTTGTATTTCATTTCAGATGCTTTACCATGAGAAATTTTGTGTTTTTTTCCCCCTCTTTAACCAATCAACCCTAGATCATTACTTCCACATTATTTCTTCAGTTCTAATTAGCTCATTAAATTCCCCCTGAATCATTTTAATCTATTGGTGTCCATTCCTAGACTCATGGGCTTTTTGAAGATCATCCCATTTCCTCCTGATATTCAATTGAATTTCCTTCAGTAGGTTCAATTTAATAGTCATGAATTTCATTTTAACCAAAGCTAGCATGTTAACAAAATCCCATGACAGCATTTCATAGTTCCCCAATTCCTCAATTATGACTTTACCACAATTTTCATCCTTCAACCATGCCTCTTCGAACTGAAACCTTCGATGCTAATTGACCCTCCTATGATGAAATAGATCAACATACAATGCCAAGTGGTCTGATGCTCTTATTACCTCAGTAAAGACACCAACTCTTGGAAACTTTACCAACCAAAAACAACATGCCAGAGCACTATCTAGATGACATCTGATAAAATCATCTTTCTTTTTGTTGTTTCACCATGTGTATTTAGGCCCTCAAAAGCCTAAATCTCTCAATCCACAAGAATTATATGTGTCTCTAAATTCCCACATCCAAACTTCACTTCTTTCAGCAACCCCATCTTTCTCACTCGCAAAGAAAATCTCATTGAAATCACCTAAGCATAACCTCGGCAATTGGGATTTTGAGCTTAAGAGAGTAAGAAGATCCTAATTATTTTGCTTATCGTTCACCGTTGGAGCTCCATAAAACCCCGTTAATCGCCAGCTATTGTTTCTCATTGATATTTGAGCATCAATATGACTTTTTGAATAAGATTGGACTCCCACATTAACTTATTTTTTCCACAACAGTGCTAAACCACCAGTTCTGCCCATAGCATCCACCATCAAGCAATTTTCAAAACCCGCAATCAACCTCATTCTTTCTATCTCAACTGAAATTTTTCTGTTTCCATTAAGAAAACTATGTCAAGATTTTTACTCCTCATAAACATGAGGAACATTGAATTGTTTGAGGCTTCTCGAGGCCTCAACAATTCTATCTGACAAGTCTCATTGATGGAAGCGGTGTAGGTCCCTAGGACCTTCAAACACCACTGGTTCATGTAAATACTCGTCCCCCAATTTTTGTTTCTTTCTGCTAGTTCCAGCTTTTTCAACACTCACCAATTTACTCTTCGATTTTTTCAATGACTTTAATAAGCATTTTGTTGGGATTTGGCCTCATACTCAAACATGAAAATAATCAAGAAATTAAAAATATAACATAGTAGAAAAATAAACTAGCATTTAATCAAAGAAATAATTGAATTCTACAAGATCAATGTTTGTGTTTTTCATGTAATTTTTCAAATTAATTATGAACATTCATAAGTTTAAGAGCTACATATCTTGCTCTAGATATTATAATTAAGAACCAATTAAATTCAAAAACGCTTGTGATGAAGCAAGTAACCTGAAAAGAGAACAAATTAGTCTAAAATCTTGCATTCAAATCTTTACTTCTTCACCTTTAGGATTTGTCATATCTTTAGCCATCCAAGTGTCTAGCCTCTAACAGTAATTTACACAGTGATTGAATAAGAACTTCTCTACAGTAGGATTTTATTTGTGCTAGCAGGTTTTTTTTCTAAAACAAAAAGACCAAAAGTTCTTGCTGAATCTTATTTCTGTAAGATAAAAAAAATTATTATTTTTTCTTATTTTTGTGAAACGACTAAGAAATGGCTAAAGGCTTAGAGTTTAGTTAACTAACATAACATATTTATATAGCCAAATTAAGTTGTAACCCTAGATACAACAATTGTATTTTATTCAATTAAGTCATTGTGAACTTAATTAATTTCTCACTTTAATTTGGTCTATTTCAATTAAGTCCAACTTAATTAATTATTCTTATTTAATTCCAATCATGTCACTTAATATGTGTAACCCATTAAGCTTCTAACATGTTGGTAATAAATATAAATCTTAATGAAATATCAATTTGATAATTAATTTATATTTATAGATCATGAGCGGCATCTAACAATACATCATGACCACCCAAATATTAGAGAATCAATTAAAAATTTGACAAAGCCCTTTAGTGACAAGCCTCTCAGTGCAATATGGTCCTTACATCAAATATTCTAGATATGTCGTAAAGCATGACTTAGTATCTACTTATGACATTCCATATTGGTTCTCATAATCCATGACTAACCTTATGAATTTAGGAACTAACTTTCCTCAAATTCATCATGCTTTGGCCAAAGATTTTATACAAGTTAATCAAGAATTGAGAACAAGTGAGATGCATCCTTTCATATCACTTGGGGTGATGAATCCTCTTTTGACCACTCATTCACCTTTGCATGCTTCATGGCATATCCAAAAACATCTTGTTTAGACATCTAGTCTCCTCCAAACTCGAAAAGGTGAAATCAAAATATGTCATTCCCTATACAAGATGATTTGGTATCTCAAGTTCAAGGATTAATTGCACGACTATGACATGAGAATATATTCCATAGACACTTGAGTGAAATACTAAATAGAGTTTTCAAAGTAAGTCATGTTCAGTGAAATTGTTCTTTAACAAGCATCTACATGTTATCCTCAAGTATCCCATATACAAATAAGAACCAATTTTCTCTCACTTCTTTCATCGAGAGTTTTTCAAATAATTTCCATATACCTCCAAGGTTTTGACCATAGCATCTCTGTTTACTTTTCTCACGTCCCATATTGATCCTAGTAGACAAAACTCCTTCTCAATTCTAGATGAACCCGTGATATTCCTGCAGTTGATCTTAATTTGATTGGCTTTTTCCTCCAATAATTTGAATTTTTTCCATCACTCTTTTTTCTCATCCATGACTAATTACTATCAGAGCCAAGAGTCTAATCTAAAACTATCTAAAATAACCCCAAAACCAAGACTACAGAATAACCTTGGATCTCACCTTGTTAGGAACAAGACGTTTTCTCTCATAAACCCTAGTTTAGAGAGACAAATCTAGTTCAATTTCAGAGATTATTATTAGAAATCTAGTTGTATTACATTTTAATCCTTTACTTACTTGCTATATTACAAACTAACTGGCATATAAATATGGTTTGCTTCTTACATACACCTTAGATAATGCAATACAAATATTTTTTTCCCAAGTAGATATTTTTCTCCCAAATATTTATCTTGCTCATTGTGAAGTCTTTCGACATTTTTTGACATTTCACATATGGGCCAAATACAGTGCAAGAATCACCATACTAGAATCTTCAACTTTGGGATAACTTTTGCTTTCCAAGTAGTTAACCAAGATGGCTTAACACCATTCACCACAACTCCTTCACCTCTAAGCATCCATCTCGCCACTTGATAAGCTGACTTTATGGTAAATCCTCCATTTCTAGCTTCATGCCATATCAACTCATCCTGCATAAAACAAGAGGTCAATTGAGTGTGCAACACACCTTCTGCATCCTCTAGTATGGATAAATTATATACCATGTATGTGTTACAAGCCTGATTAAAAGGATCTATTAACTCCTTAACACTCATGGATTAAGGAGGCTCTTGATCATTACCTTGTTGGGGTTTATAATCAGGTGATTTATTAATCCACTTATTCTTTTAAAAATCTATATTCTTCCATACTTTATTTGCGATCTACACCCAACAACCAAAATATTTCTCCCTTCAGGCAAGCTTCTCAAAATTAAATAAGGATCCTATCTTGCCTTTGCATAAAAAAAAAACCCATATGAAAAATATTTTCATTTTAAAATTAAAAAAACACGTGTTTTCTCGATGAACCAACCTCCTAAATTGTTTGGCTAACAATGCCAAATTAAATGCCTTATAATTACAAGTTCTCAACTTACCTTCTTTATGAAAGAGGAAGAAGAGAACATGAAAGATCCTGATCGATCAACAAGTTGCGTCCCATACAACGCCCTATCCATCAGATCAGATAGGTAGCGATCTTTAAGAAAAAAAAGAAAAAAATGCCTTATAATTACGAAACCCAATCCAACCTCACGCTTAGGCTTGTAAATGTTATCCTAAAGGCAACCAATGTACCCCACCAAAAGAATGCAATCACCATGTTCATATAATGTAATAGAGCTAGTAAGTAGGAATAGCTTGTGCGTGGCTCTTCCTATCAATTAAGCTAAACCAAGATATCATTCTCCGAAGTCTTGATAATTCTTAAAGAACACATGACCTATTGTCGCATCTCCACAGAAGCATTCAAACTAAAATACACAACTAGTTTTGCGACATTAACCATTTGTCTGGAAGTCAGCTCATATTGTTTCAAAATGACCATCATGATGTTGGTATATGCCCTTGAGCCAATTGGATTAGTCAAGAAATATATATATATATATATATATTGTCATTTAATGCATATTTAATCAGATAATTATATGTGATAGAGGTTTTCCTTCATGTTAGTGCAATAATAAGGAGTTATTAAGTACTAATTGGATGAAGCCCATGGAATATAAAGGCCTTGCAAGGGAATTGTAAAATTGTTACAAATATGAGATCACTATGCATCAAAGCCATATTCCTAAAATTGTTCCTGGTCATTGTATTGTCAAGACAGGGCATTGACAATGCTTAAAGACTGGTACATGTTAAGCTTCCTTACTTAGGAAGTAAGCAATCGATCTCATAGATTGAAGTATATGGGATACTTGAGGATAACGTGTAGGTACTTGTTAAAGAACAAGTTCACTGAACATGACCCGCTATGAGAACTCCATTTGGTATTTCACTCAAGTGTCTATGGAAAATGTTCTCATGTGATAGTCATGCAACTAGTGCTTAGACTTGAGACACCAGGTCATCTTGTATAGGGAATGACATACTTTGATTTCACCCCTTACAGGTTTGGAGGTGACCAAATGCCTAAACAGGGTGTTTTTGGGTATGCCATGAAGCATGCGAAGGTGAATGAGTGGTCAAGAGAGGATTCGTCATCCCAAGTGATATAAGGGGATGTATCTCACTTGTTCTCAATTATTGATTAACTTGTATAAAGTCTTTGGCCAAAGCATGATGAATTTGAGGAAAGTTAGTTTTCTAAATTCATAAGGTTAGTCATGAACTATGGGAACTAATATGGAATGTTATAAGTAGACACTGAGCCATGCTTAATGACATATCCGGGATATTTGATGAAAGGACCGTATTGCACCGAGAAGCTTATCACTGAAGGGCTTTGTCAAATTCTTTAATTGTCTCTCTCACATTTGGATGGTCATGATGTATTGCTAGATACCGCTCACGATCTATAAATATAAATTAATTATCAAAATGATATTTGATTATGATTTATATTTATTGCCAACATGTTAGAAGCCTAATGGGTCACACACATTAAGTGACATGATTGAGATTAAATAAAAATAATTAATTAAGTTGGACTTAATTGAAAGAGACCAAAATAAAGTGAGAAATTAATTAACTTTTCAGAGACTTAATTAAATTAAAATACAACTGTTGTATTTAAGTTACAAACTAGTTTGGCTATATAAATATATTATATTAGCAAACTAGAACTAGAAGACTCCAAACCACATCTCAACTGTTTCATAAAATAAGAAAAGAAAAATAGTTTTCTTTCTCTGACAAAAATAAGATTCAACAATAATTTTTTATCCTTTTGTTTTAGAAACAATACTTGCTAACACAAGTAAAAATCTTACCTTTGAAAAGGTCTTATTTAGTCACTGTGTGGATTACTATTAGAGGCCAAACACTTGGGTGGCTAAAGATTTGACAAATCCTAAAGGTGAAGAAGCAAAGATTTGGATTTAATTGGCTCTTAATTACGATATCCAAAGCAAGGTATGTAACTCTTAAACTTATAAGTGTTCATTATTAATTTAAAAGTTACATGAAAAACACAAATATTGATCCTGTAGGATTCGACTGTTTCTCTGATTAAATATTATTTTATTTTTTCGCTACGTTACTATTTTAACTATTGATTATTTTTATGTTTGAGCATGAAGTCGAATCCTAGCACATGACTATACTATAACCTTCGGTCGATCTTACGAACAAAATATAATCATCAATGAAAAGCAAGTGGGAGACTTTCAGACCTCCTTGAACCATCGCAACACCCTTGGTATTTTCCTTATCTTCTGCTCTTCTAAGTAAAGAAGAGAAATCCACAACACAAAGCAAGAAAAGGTACGGACATAATGATAACCGAATAAGTCACTCTTCGGACACAAGTAGTTACTAAAAAATCTGCCTTTATGAAAACCCTATCACTGTCATCATCTGTCCTTCCAAATAATACCATTCCACCTTATCATAAGTCTTGCTTATATCTAATTTCACCGTTATATGGGCCTTAGCGGTGTTAATCAAAACCCAAAAAAAAATTTCAAAATAAAGTTAACCATATTAAGTAGAAAAGTAATGAAAATAGACAAATGGTAATTAAGTGTCAAATTTTAAATATCAAAACAGCAATTATTTTTATATTTCTAATCACAAGATACTTCTGTAATTTATCCAATGATGATTGTAGTAACATAATTGACTAAAAAATATGAAGAAATTATAAATGTTATATTAGTAAAATCAATTAAATAAAATTCATAATTCAATTATAACATTATAATTAAGAAACTATCCAATTTTTACTTAATGCCCTTAATGTTTGTTTTCTACTCTCACCACATCACCACAATTGTTTTTACCAAGGCGAACATGTTCTCATCATTGGTTTCATTTTCATTGCTGCAACTATCAATCTAACAGCTACAGTTCCAATCTCAGCTTTACCTCTAACCTCTTTCTTTCTCCCTATTTTTCATCCTTCGTACCAAATACAAGGGAAAAAAAAAAAACTTTCTTTCCTCTCTGTTTCTGTTTCCTTTTTCCCTTCCTTTTTTTTTTTCCTCACCTTAACTTTTACCCTTTTTTTTTTTGGCATTTTCCTCCCTTCCTACCGAACATGGTGAAAAGGTTAGTTATATATTTTACACCTTGACGTTATAAGTGGTTGACACCGACCACTTTACATTGAAATAATTTTATCTCTCTTTTGAAAAACAAAAGGAGAAACAAAGAAAGAAATAAATCTAATAGACAATAAGCTACTCGCCTAAACCATGTTATTTGATATCACATATGTTAAATAAATATTATAGTTTTTGTATAGTTAAATTTAAATTTATTAAGAACAATTTCCTTTCATAAAGAGTTAGAATATTTAATTTAATAAAAAAATTATCAATTAATGAAATTTGAATTATAATAAGGAAATCAATGTTAATAAGTGAATAAATATTAATTAGTCAATTTTTGATTTAATAACAAATCATTAATTAAGGATAAAATAGTTAATTTAATAAATTATCAAGAATATATAATATCGTTCACTATTTAAACTTTTGGAGGTTGTGCTTTACATATGGTCCATGTGTTTATATAGATAACATAGATTATAGATTATAGGTAATCCAATAATATATAGTCAATATTAGCATACTTGAACATCATTGATAATCCAACAAATTAGAGCGTCTGACCCTGTTTGGACCTTTTGCAAAAGGTGTTTTTCAAGTAGAGTTCTTTTGAAAGTGTTTTAAAGAAAAACTCTACTTAATATGATGTACTTTAATACTAATTAATTAATTACTTTTTGGTAATTGTGTAACTATATAAAATACAAATCCAACAAAAGCAAGTTTAATTTAAGAACAAGTGTATACTTTGTGTGGTTGACTAATCCAAACTGTTTGGCCTAAAACTCGTGTCTAGTATCAATTTAATTAAATAACCAATATATAATTGCTAACTTTTATTTTTATTTTTGGCCAATTTCTAACTTTTGTTATTAAATTACATTATCACATTCATTTTCTTAAGCGAAAAAGTCGTTGTATATATAATGGAGCCGAGATGTTAGCCCATAAGCTGGGGATCAATCCGCCCATTCATCTTCTATTTGCTTAGATGAATAAGGCCTTACGATGCAATGGGTCTATGAGTTAGCCCAAGAATATATATTCGTTGTTGAAATGATTTGAAGGGGCTGGATGATTTATATTCACTGAGCTTAGAAATTTGTGAGTATAGATTCCGTTTTCCAATTTTGAGTTTGTGCACCGCACGTTACTCCTTGCAACATGTGCTTTCATCTATCACAATATCAGACGTCCCCTTCACAATTTAAAACACAAGGTCAAATAATCAAATCCCATGACTTGCAGAGGAGAAAAAGAAATCATTGGCCGATAGAGTCAAACCAATAAGATAAAGATTATTGAGTTATTACAATTCTGTTTGATGGCTACGTTCTCTGATATAAATTCAAATGGTTATATCATATATCAACATAAATTCAATTTCAATGGCGGCTCATGTATACCGCCATAATGTTCTTCTCATGTTTCTATTTTCTTTTCCATTTTTGAACAGAACATTTGCACAATTTGGGGTAAGTCTCTCTCTTATTAAATCCTATTGACAAATTCCTATATGCATAATTTTCCATTTTTCCCATTCTTTTGATTCCAAGTGATATTAATATTTCTGGACGGTTGTCGTTTGCAGTGGAACTCAGTTATAAAAGAGCAGAAGTCTTCACAAAACTGGTTGAACCATGGTGGGGACTTGTATAACAGGAGATATGCTGAAAAAGAGACTAGGATCAGCCCTGAAACAGTTTCCAGGCTGCGGTTGAAATGGGAATTCTATGCAGGCAAAGACATAACAGCTACACCTGCAATTTTCAATGGAATCCTTTATTTTCCAAGCTGGAATGGAAACATCTATGCTGTTGAAGCAGCTGATGGATCCCTTGTTTGGGAGAAAAACTTGCATGAGTTAACTGGCCTTACCGGTACCGGTTTTCTTATCAACGTTAATTGGACAGTTGCAAGAGCAACACCAACCATAGCAGATGACTTGCTTATCATTGGAATCTCTGGCCCTGCTATTGTTATTGCTGTTGAAAGATTAACTGGTGAGCTTGTTTGGTCAACCCAGCTGGATAACCATGCTACAGGTGTTATTACCATGTCTGGAACTTACTACAAAGGGTTAGTCAACTTATTATCACTCTTGAGTTAATTTTTTTTGTCCTTCCTTATTATCTTCTGATCTTAGGAAAGGTTTTGTGCACTGAAATTATATATCTCTTATACTCAGAAAGTATTCTACCAGAGTTACAGGTTTTAGTTTGGGCCAATCAGGAACAATATAAAAACATCGTGACTAATGAGTTTGATTACAATAATTCAAGGTCGACAGTTGAGCTACAACAGAAAACTGCTTAGATTCTGCCTTTTCTGACTTTAAAAGCAGTGCGATACATTATGCTGCAATTTAATGGAAACAATTCAGCTTTGTCGGCAATGTCTTGTCTGACTTTTTAAGAAAATCCAATCAATTAGATAATGCCATCGGGCTGGATGCATGATTCAATCTCGGGCTTACAATTAGTGAGAAGTCAACTAGAGGCAATAGAATAGCTTAAAAGTCTGTTCGGTGAACTTTTTTTAATTTAAAAATTATTATGAGGTTTTTATTAAAATTAATTCAAAATTGTTTGGCATTAAGTTTTAATTTTGTTTAAAATTATCATAAAGAGTATTCTTTTTAAAGGGTAATGTTAAAATTATTTTTATTAGATGAGGATATTTTTTAAACAAAAATAAACATTCTTTTATGTTTTTAAAAAAAGAGAAGAGAAAACTTATTTTTAGAGCTTTTCTAGAAGTTATTTTTATAAGAATTTCTCAAAATCTTGTTTATCTTGATTAAAAGAGATAATTAAATTGAAAAACAACTGAGCTAAACATGCACTAAATTATATTTTTTTGTTTTCGAAAAAGTCAGAAAATGAAAGATATGGCTTTAAGTGTGTGGCAAATGTCATTTTCCCAAAGATTTTTTTCTCTCCAACTAATTATGCTGTGTAATGGGTTTACTCGAATAATCTTAGCATATAATGAAGATTTGGACTGCACTTTGAACTAGCCTTAGAATATAATGAGAGGAAGATTAGTTTGTTTTTTAATAAGATTTTTTGCAGTAAAAGATGTATAAGAGACTTGAACTCTTTTATGAAATAGAAAGAATAGATTTCATAACTAGTTGTCTTTTGTCCTGTATTAGAATGATCTTTATCTTGAATATTTTTTAAAAAATTTTCTCAAAAAATGTATATATCTTCAATTGGTGGTGATTCAACCAATCAATTTGTTTTCTTAATTGTAAATATTGAGAATATATCTTTTGGACATCATTAAATACCATTGAAAGCCTTTACGAAAGAAAGATAGCCTTTGAAAAGTGTTGAGTTTTAAGTTGACTAGAATTTTAGATCTTATTTGATTAGGATTATTGTTTGTGTACAACATTGAGTAGTTGTATAGTTTTAAACTTTTTATTTCACATCGAGTCCTAATCATATTCTACTTTAAACTTTTATACTATAAAAGTGGATCTCTAAACTTTAGAATTGCAAGTAGTGCTTTGAGAGCTTTAAAGAGGGAACATCTTGTAACTCTGTCTTTTGCTCTAGGTGGAGCTAGAGTAGTTTAAGTGAGTGTTCTTGGGAAGTTATAGAGAAAGAGTGTGTAAGGGATCTTGGGTTGGTTTGGGGAACCATAGAGGTCAATTTATTGTCTTTTAATTTTTCAATAATAGAAAGAACAGTTTCACTTCATGGACATAGGCAAGAGGCCAAACCATGTAAATTCTTGTGTTTTTCTATTTGCTTGATTTCTCTAGGTTTTATCTTTGTTGATTCTTGGATAATTTTCACAACAAACTGGTATCAGAGCTTCAGGTTCCGTAAATTCAAAATTCAACAAGGATGTCGAAAGTTACTAGTTCTACGAATTTTTCAATTGAGAAGTTTGATGGGAAGACTAGTTTCACGTAGTGGTAGAGAAGGATGAAAGATCTCCTTGTGCAATAAGATTTAATGCACCCCTTGCTAGGAAAAGAGGAAGGGCAACCAGATGACATGAAGGATGTTGAATGGGCAGAGTTGGAGTAAAGGCGTGTGAGCATTATTCGGCTTTGCATTAGAGATAACGTGTTTAACCATGTTACTGATGAGGATTCTGCTCCAAGATTATGGGCAAAGTTAGAGAAGATTTACTTGGCGAAAAGTTTTTTCAACAAGTTGCAGCCTAGGCGAAAGTTGTATCGCTTAAAGATGGAGGAGAATGGAGACCTCATGAAGCATATGAATGAATTTGATGGGATCATTGATCAGTTGAAGAAGGTTGATGTGAAGGTGAAGGAAGAGGAAAAGGCACTGTTGTTCCTAGCATCGCTTCCGAATTCCTATGAGGTATTTGTGGAATCTCTGATATGTGGAGTGGATACAATAACATTAGAACAAGCACAAGCAATGTTAATATCTCGTGAAGCCCGAAAGAAACGTAAAGAAGGGGATAGAGATCCAAGTGGCTTGGCATTGGTAATTGAGGTTCCGAAGTCGGGGCGTTGTAAAGACACTTGGGCGTTATGAAAGACACCAATCATGACGAGGTTGAAAACCTCACTAAGGTGAATCACCAATCTTGGCAAGGTTGAAAACCCCATTAAGGTGAAAAATAGCCAAAATCCCACTTTGGTTGGCTAGGCCAAAGATACTAAAACCTCTTACTCTTTAAAAGAGTCTAGAGAAATAAGCACTCCTACTTAAGAAAATATTATTTATTAACTCTCAACTTTGAATGTCTTACAATTAAGCTTGAGGGTCCTATTTATAGTATTATAAGCCCAAATCCTAATAAAACTCTACTTCTAGTTATCTAATACAATTAGAATGATTAATAAGAGATTTAAATAAAATAAGTGTTCTATTCCTAAATAGAACATGACTATCCTAATCAAATACTAATTCTTAAAAGTATTAAAATAAAAGTAAGAAAAGAATCTCAATCTAAATAAAATTAAGAAAATAAATCCTAAATCAACTAAATTAGCAAAAAATTAAATTTAATAAAATACAATCCTAGACGCTCCTGCGCCATTCTCCTCGGGTAAAAAAAAAACACTCGACTCTGACGAGTAAGCCTTGACATACTTTTCGTTGATGTTTGAATCCATATATTGTCATAGTCCATACCAACCATTTGATCAATTCATCCATTGTTTTGAAGGTTATTTTCCATTCATCTCCAAGTCGTATTTGAATTTGTTGATATCCTTTCTTCAAATCGATCTTCAAAAACACTCTAGAGCCAATGATCATGTCATTCAATCAAGGGATAGGAAAATCATACTTAACTGTAGTCTTGTTAACGGCATGGTTGTCCACAAAGCTTCTCGATAAGTTTCCCGAACTTTGGTTGATCAATTTTGTCTGACCATATATGGGTGAAGATACTTCATTCTCCTTGGAGACTAATAAGAGACATAAATGGTTTGACTCACAATAAGCTTTGTTTAAGCCAGACATAGTGATGAGTGTTTTATCTTCCTCTTGTCTCTTTGGTCGGTCTTCTGGCTTTAATGAAGTTAACATAATTTTTACTCCATCCTTAATGAAAGAATAAGTATTCTTGTATCCATCATAATGAGCTTGACGATCATATTGTCATGGGCGTCTTAACAATAAGTGGCAAGTGTCCATTGGAATAACATCACACTAGACTTCATCTTCATACTTATTTTCAATAGAGAATTGAACACAACAATGCTTTGGTACCTTAACTTCATTTCCTTTTCTCAGCCATTGTAACTTGTAAGGATGAGGATGTACTTCAGTTGGAAGTTTCAACTTTTCCACCATGTAGTTGGTTACAACATTTTCACAGCTTCCACTATATATAATGACATTACAAACCTTCCCTTGAGATGTGCACCTTGTATAGAATATGTTGTGACGTAGCCAACTTTCATCGTCTGTCATCATAGCAGTGTTAAGGTTACGACGAACAATAAGAGCTTCTCCATGGTCAGCAAAAACTTCTTCTATCTCTTCGTTGTTGAATATTTCTAGCTCATTGTCTACTTTTTCTAGTCTAGGTTCTTCCATGACTTCTTCTTCAACTAAAGAGATAATTCTTCGATTTGGATAATCAGAAGCAATATGCCCAAATCCTTGGCATTTGAAGCACTTTTTGTTGACATTAGAAGTACGAGTAGAAGTAGTCTCTTTATTGTTTAGAGTTTTGGAAGAGTTTACCTTTAGAGGTGGAATGGTTGCTGAACTCTGTCTCTCACGGTTTGAGGTGGAATCTTTCTGTCTAGATGAACTCACTGAGGTTTTTCGTAATTGTTGTTTCTCAACCTTAAACGCTAATTTGATGACATCATTTAGGTTCCAATATAGTTGTAGTTGAACAACATCTGCAATTTCAACATTACAGTTTGTTCTTCTAGCTCATGGACATCGCGCTTCATGTGAAGTTGTTTAAACTCCATTGTATATTCTTCCACCAACATTGTTTTTTGCCTCAAGTTATGAAATTTGATAAAAATTTCTTGTTGATAATGCTCAGAAAGGAACTTACGCTTGAGTTCTCAATGCATTTTATCCCATGTTCTGATCTTATTGCGTCCTTCTCTTTCTTGTTGCCTTTTGAGATTTTTCCACCAAATAGAAGCGTGCTTCTTCAATTTAATTGCCACAAGCTTCACACGTTTTTCATCAGGAATATCTTTGAGCTCAAAAACTCTTTCCACTGTGTAGAGCCAATCAAGAAAGTAATCAGGATGAAGTCTTCCTTCAAATTTAGGAATGTCGACTTTGATTCCTAAATCTCTAGTAGCAGTAGTTCTTAAGCGACGAATAGGTACTTCTTCATCAGAGGATAAATTTTGATGAAACAGGTTGGTGTCATTCTTTTCATCACTGGAGCTGCTATTGTTGATTTGAGCATCACGTCTTGCAAGTTGCTCTTGTAATTCTTGAATTTGCTGACGTAGTTCTGCAATCTCAATCTCGTGACAATTTTGACGTCTTGGCGAAATTTTATTGTATGATGATGATGATGTGGTGATGTAGAGAAAACAAAAAAAAAATGATGATATAACTTATAAAGCAATAAATAAAATTACCCGAACAGGGAGTATCGAAACTTGATAATGAACATTAACTTATGCAGTGAACAATGATCCTCCCGCTCTGATACCAAACTAACGCCGGGGCATTGTAAAGACACCTGGGCATTGTGAAAGACACCAATCGTGGCGAGGTTGAAAACTTCACTAAGGTGAATCACCAATCTTGGCAAGGTTGAAAATCCCACTAAGGTGAAAAATAGCCAAAATCCCACTTTGGTTGGCTAGGCCAAAGATACTAAAACCTCTTACTCTTTAAAAGAGTCTAGAGAAATAAGCACTCCTACTTAAGAAAATATTATTTATTAACTCTCAACTCTGAATGTCTTACAACTAAGCTTAAGGGTCCTATTTATAGTATTATAGGCCTAAATCCTACTAAAACTCAACTTCTAGTTATCTAATACAATTAGAATGATTAATAAGAGATTTAAATAAAATAAGTGTTCTATTCCTAAATAGAACATGACTATCTTAATCAAATACTAATTCTTAATAGTATTAAAATAAAATAAGAAAAGAATCATAATCTAAATAAAATAAAGAAAATAAATCCTAAATCAACTAAATTAGCAATAAACTAAATTTAATAAAATACAATCCTAGACACTCTTGCGTCAGGTTCGTAGGAGGAAGTCAACTGGTAAGGGATCTAAGGGTGGCAAGTCTAGATCCAACAATGTTCAGTGCTTTCAATGCAAAGGGTATGAACATATTAAAAGGGATTGTACTACAAAAAGAGATTAAAGTAACAAGAACAAAGGTGAGTGTGCTTTCGTTGCTGAAGGTGATGATTATGATGTCCTTGCAATCTAAGAAAATAAGGATGCAAATTATGATTGGTATTTAGATTCTACTTCTACCACTCACGTATGTTATCAAAAAGATTGTTTTGATTTACTTCAAGAAGGGATGGCTGAGAATTTGACTTTAGGTAATAAGTCAATAGTGAAGGTCATGGGTCTTAAAGTGGTGAAAATCAAAATGTTTGATGGGGTTGTGGGATCTTTGGGTGGTGTGGCCTATGTCCTAGAGATGCGTAAGATTCTAATATCATTGAGCCTGTTAGACTCCAAAAGGTATGGATATTTTGCTTGTGATAGAGTGGTAAAAGTCACACAAGGCAACATGATCCTGATGAGGGAATTTGTATAATGGCTTGTATTGTCTAGAATGTGAGGCCCTGAAAGGATGGGAACAATGCATAGGAGATAATAGCTACCAAAGTGAGATTTCATTTGCCAAGGAGGTGATGGAAGGTTCCGATGGTGTAGACGGTGGTGAAAGGACGAAAAATCTTGTCAGTAATGAATTGGAAGGGTTGTCGAGGTCTCTTTTCGAAGTCAATTAATGCCATTGACTTGATGACTACACAAGTGCATTGGCCGCGTTGTAGAATTGAGTGTTGGACCATGCTGAATTCGGTATGTGTAGTCGTGGTAATTATAAAGGCTAATGATTTGGAAAGTCTTATGCTTGGAGAGTTGTTAAAGTTGTTGGAAAGTAGGTGGAGTTAGGAAGTTACGATTAAGTGCGACTGGTGGAAAAGGTTTAAGGAGTTTGAATTCAAGGCAAAGGTGAAGATTTGTTCAGTTTTAGGTTGACTAGAATTCTAGATCTTATTTGATTAGAATTCTTGTTTGTGTACAACATTGAGTAGTTGTATGGTTTTAAACTTCTTATTCCACATCGAGTCTTAATCACATTCTACTTTGGACTTTTATACTATAAAAGTGGATCTCTAGGCTTTAGAATTGCAAGTAGTGCTTTGAGAGCTCTAGAGAGGGAACACCTTGTAATTTTGTCTTTTGCTTTAGGTGGAGCTTGAGTGGTTTGGGTGAGTGTTCTTGGGAAGTTATAGAGAAAGAGTGTGCAAAGGATCTTGGGTTGGTTTGGGGAACCATAGAGGTCAATTTATTGTAATTTAATTTCTCAATAATAGAAAGAATAGTTTTACTTCGTGGACGTAGGCAAGAGGCCGAACCATGTAAATTCTCGTGTTTTTCAATTTGCTTGATTTCTCTGGGTTTTATCTTTGTTGATTCTTGGACAATTTTCACAACAAAAAAATTTGAATTTCTCAATTTCTTCATGTTAGTCGACTAACCTTATGAAATTTCCAAATTTTTTATTAAATAAAAAATATTTTATTTTTTAGAATATTTGACTTTTCCTTTTAACCTATAGAATTTGAAATGTGCAAAATTTGATGTTTACAATGTGACGCAAATGCCACTTTTAGGCTTATTTTGCCCCCAACAATTATGATGCATGAAGGATTTAATGTGTTTAATAGAATAACCTTAGGATATAATGAAGCCTCTATTTAATTGCATTGCACGTTAGTGAATTCAAACCATTAAACACTTCTTGATGAGAGGCAAAATAATCTTTCCTATACAATATATTTTTTGTAATAAAAGATGTTTAACTGACTTGATCTATTTCAAAGAACAAAGACCATTGATATTAAAACTAGTTCTCATTTAGTGTGTGTTGGAATGATCTCTATTTTGGATGTTTATAAAAATTTCCTTAAGAGACATATGCTGATGCCTTGATTGGTAACAAACCCAATGAAAATACAATTGGTATGGGTGCTTCTTAGAGTACTAAAGATTTAAAATGGTGTGAAGGTTTTGTTGACAATGAGGTGTTGCACTAGTCGGATTTTTGTGTTATTGTTTAATGGATTGATTTTTTAGATTCTGATACAATAGTTGATGATTTCTATGAGAAAGGTATATAGAGGATATTGAAATTAGAAAAATTTTTGGAAGAAATTTCTTGATTATTTTCAAGAATCTACAGATGAAGGCCTATAGGGATGCAAGTTGCAAGCGATTATCCCATTGGTTTAGTGGCTTCAAAGATTGGTCACCGGACTTGGAGTTTATGATATTGCTGATTTTTAATGTTTGGGATCCTCATTCATGCATTAAATTCCACCATTTTTCAAAATGTGGTCAGTCTATTTAGTGAATGTATTAGCATAGGAGAGGAATTGTTGTCAATTTAATACACGTAAGTATGCATATCGAATAAGTAATATAAATAATAAATTTAGAATTGTATCCAACAACGATTTGGTCCTAATTATTCATTAAATACTAAAATTATGATAGGCCAATCTTATTCAAGTAACTTGATTTTGTAGAAAATTAATTAAAACAAAATTGAATAAAAAACTAAATTAATTAACCAAAACTAAAAATTCACTAGAAAAAAGTAATAGATTAAAACCTACGATTATGGGTTCATTCAACACTTCATATGACATCTATTTCTCTCAATATTTATTATTCATGCGTGGTTTTGCTAACTTAGAATCCAAACCTATGCATAAGTCTCCATTGAGTCCAAACCTATGCATAAGTCTCCATTGAGATGCTTGCACAAATATCTAACTTAATTGAATCACTATATGTCTATAGAAACCAATTTAACAAAGTTCATTATGTTAGTGTTTTAATTTGGCTATGTATGGCATTTAGGTGTTTGTTTAGCCTAATTGTGAATAAGATCACCTAAGTAATGTGAACATATACTATCCAAATCTTAATCCAATCTAAAATCACTCGGTCAAGTCTCATCCAGATTCTCAAATCATTCAATTACTGGACAGACAATCAAAAGCAATAAGAATAGGTTTGAATAAACAAAACTATACCTATTCATAATAAATAAAAGAAAAATGAATATTTAAACTACATGTTGAAATCCAACACAATCCTAGAAAAAGTAAATTAGTTCATACTAAAAAATAAAAACATAATCGAAAGAAAGTTATCCATCAAAACAAGTCTAAGAAAGTTAAAGAAAAACAAAAGTTGATAGAGAAACAAAGAGTTGTCAATTCTTGAATCTTCAATCTTCCTTGATTTTCTTAGCTTTCTTGCATGTTTGATGGCTTCTTTTTCTCTAGAGAACCCTAGCTTAATTGTCTTTGAAGTTTATCTCAAAAGCCCCCTTAAATAGTCCCTCAAACCCTAGTATTTTAAAAACCCACTAAAACTGAATGTCGAGATACTGGGCTGGCGCCATGACACCACTTCTTGATGATTTTTCTCTATGATCCCGATTGAACTAGGTAAAGTGGTAAACATGATAGTTGTAGCCCTCTCTCTTTGATTTCCAATGGTCTAAAAATGATGTTGATTGAACTTCTATAATGCAAGTTATGATAAAAATACTAGAACATGTGCAGGAGAAACATTGGCCACTCTTGCACTCTTTTTCACCTATTGAAGCCTTTTTCTTTGCACACCTACAAGCACAATTAAAGCAATAAACTTAACTCAATACTACCTAAATTAAAAGAAAATTAACATAAAACTAAAATAAAACATCTTAAAATAAATCAGCTGAACATGATTTAAACTAAACTAAGATAAACAACTAAAATACCTAATTCCTAACCTAACTCTCAAAAACTTAGCCAATTTAATACTCAAAATGTAGCAAAATAACCCTATAGAATATAGTTATCACACACCCTCAAACTTACTATTTTGCTAGTCCTCAAGCAAAACCTAAGATAAAAATAACATAACACAGTTGAAAACATCAAAGTAAAAGTAGGTTGCACCAAGTCATTGATCATTTTAATTTCCTCATCAATTATCTCATTTTTCAAACTCAAAGTAAAATACAAATATTATCAAAGTTCACATTACATTTAAATGCAAGCTCATTTTCAAATGAATTCCCATGTGTGTGTGAAATCTCTTACAATGAATATCTTACATTTTGGATAGGTTTATGTTCATGCAAACTTCTTTTCATCTTCCTCTCCACTAATGCAGGCTAGCACTTAAGGATACTTAGGACTTTATTCAGCTTATAACATATGGCTAGGGTCAAGGTAGGATATGGGATAATATGTAGCTCAAATCACTCTAAGCACGTAATTGTTCTAGGACCTATATAACCTTATTTTTTTCACTGAGTACACCTTTTTCTTTTCCTTTCACTTTTCATTCATCAAACATATTTTTTTTCTCAATTCAATACCCCAAACTTGTGTTTTTCATTGGTAATAGGATGAATGCTTCATAAAAATTTTGCATTTTTCTCTACACTTTATCTTTTCCACTTTTTCATCAACTAGCTCAACATATATTTCTTAAAATAATATATATGCTTAAGAGTGAGGGTCAAAGAATTAGAAAATTGCTCAAAGGCTATGCTAATTTTTTCATGTGTTTAATCAAAGATAAGGACAATTTAAGCTTAAAGGGGTAAACTAGGGATAAAAATGTAACTAAGTTAGCTCGAAAGGCTTAATCGGTCTAAAGATGGCCTAAGTCATTTCTCTAAGTATAGCCCATGATTTCGCCTCAAAGAAGAGTCAAACAAATTCTAAAACTCCAAACATGATTTAAAAACTTTACATTTACATAAGCTTTCTCTAAAGGTGCACAGTACTTCAATGCAAGAGATATAGTGCTCAATTATGGAAATCTCATCCTATCATGACAATAAACATAAGAATTCACATAACACTCAAACAATATTCATGCTTACTATGTGAAAAAGATTAACAAGATAATTGGTTATCATCATTGGAATGGTGAATTAAATAAATTGGCACAACTAACTCTAGTTTAAAATCTTAAAATATGCATAAGATTAAAAAAATTTAATGAAAATAAACTAACCTAAAAGCAGCACAAAAACAAATAACTATAAAACCTTAACCTAAACCTAAATTGCACATTGTCCTCAATGTGAAAAGATAAAAAAAAATAAGGAAAATAAACTCCCCTATCAATGGTGTTAGTGCATTGAAAGTTCTAATTTTCTTTCTCTTCATCTTCATGCTTTTCAAACCTACATACTCAATAAAACAAGCTAGGGGGAGTTATAACTATTTATTTAAACAAAAGAAATAAAAACTAACAAAATAACAACTAAATCTAAAAGAATATAGCTTGGGTTGCCTCATAAGAAGCGTTTTTTATAGTCAATAGATTGTTGAGCCAGTTCTTGACAATTTTTCTTTATGATCCCCTTCGAACTGAATAAAATAGTAAAAATAAAAGTTGTAGCCCTCTCTTTTATATTTCCAATGGTTCAACAATTACACCAATCGGACTTCTAGGATGCAAGTTATGAGAAAAATACTAAATCATGTGCAGAAGAAACATTGGCCACTATTGCACTCTTTTTCACCTATTGAAACCCTAATTATTTGCATACCTACAAGCACAATAAAAGTAACAAGCTTAACTCAATACTAACTAAACTAAAAGCAAATTAACATAAAACTAAAATAAAATAGCTTAAATTAAATAAGCCCAACATGATTTAAATTAAACTAAGGTAAACAACTAAAATACATAATTCTTAACCTAACTCTTAAGAACTTAGCCAATTTAATGCTCAAAATGCGGCAACATATCTCTATAAAATAGAGTTATTAGGAATCATTGAAATTTTGTGCCTTTGAAACAACAATAATTTTTGGTGCTAACTGGCTCAGAAGGTAGAATAAAGGAAAATATTCTTTTGAATATTGAGGAAAATTGGTACAAGGTGCATATAGAGGAATTTCACCCTGATTGTGTGAAATTCACAACTTATGGTGAGTGGAATAGTGAAACCCAATCAAGGAAAGATCCTTTGTAGAGAACATAAGTGGTATTACAAGATCGAGATCTTAACGGTTTAAAGGGGAGAATTGCAGAAGTGGGGTACCAAAATTTATTAATAGCGTTAATGTTAAGTTTAGGGGATTTCTATCACACAAAATGATGAAGAGGGAGCCATCACATTGAAGAAGTTGGGGTGTTGAGGAATTGGGAGAGGAAGATAGTAGACAAAAGTGCAAAAGGAAGAAAAGAATCCAAGTCTGAGTCAAGGTCTGTTAGTACTACATAGCCCGACCTAAGGGAATGAGCTGCTAGTTTAGGTAATAGTATTAAACTTAATGAAGTTAGAGATATTAAGCCAAACATGGGAAAAAAAGGGTGGAAAAAAATTTAGGCCAATATTGATAAAAAAGTATATAAGTTTCAAAAGAATAAGGGAAACCATTAGGTTAGACAACAACACAATTCCTGTAAGAGACCTGAATCAAAACCAATAAAAGGGTCAAAGAGGGGATATAATGGAAGTGGGCTAAAGATAAGGCCATAGCATGCTTGAGACTGAAATGGGCTAAAGCTTTCAAATAGAAAGTCAAACCATGAAGTGGCTTACTTTGGGTTCTAAATGGTGCATTGCGGGTTTAACTAAAAGGTGATGGAAGGCAAAAATTCAGAGATAGCTAGAAATGTAGGTGAAAGAGTTTGGGTTGTTGAAAAAAAAATAATTAAGAGGTAAATGATGCAGATTAAGAGGATGAATTTGAGTCCCATTACATATGTGATAAAATAGCATGGGTAAGTAAGCTTCTTGATGTTGATAAAGGGAGGAAAAAAGGAAAAACTCAAAAAAAAAAAAAGAGGAAATAAGAAAAATACAATAGGAAATTTATTAGGAAAACCAACACTTGAAAGCCTTATGGCTTACGCCTCCACATCTAATAGGGATTTTTTAAACAAAAATGTACTAATTAGGAAAGAAGTTGAGGAAATGTTTAATTTGGGGTGAACAACTCGATTTGATGCTCGTATGTGATGAAGCTCAAATGGTTGAATGAATACTCAACCTTGAAGAGGTAGATGCAAATTAATGATCTAGAAGTATTTTGTGATTTTCAAGACATAAATAATTTTTTGGTGAGTCAAATTATCTTAGGTGTCTTCTTAACAAGTTTTGGCATGTGGATGATGTTGAATAAGTGCATGAATAATGGTTGGATGATCAAAGCAATTACTTACTGGCTAAGATAAGAATGTTTTCCATTATTGTTAGTCTTACATTCAAAAGGAACATTTTCGATTATGGGAGTTCTAGTGCTTTATCAATGTGATTGATAGCTTGTGTAAAATGATTGTCGAAACTACATTAGTTCATACTCTGTGCACTTTTAGAAAAATTAGGGGTGGAACGATTCAAAATTCTCTTTGTACAGTGGTGATTGGGGAAGTTTTACGTTTACTAGGCTATCAGCAAAGCTTTTTTGTTCTTATGGAGTTTTATGCTTTTTGTTTCATTGCTACTTGTTGAGCTTTATGAGTTATGCTATCTTATTTTTGGGTTCAGTGTAAAAAAGAATATTATGGGTAGGTTATTTCCATTGATGCATACAAGATGGGCAACATTATGTTGAGTTTGTTATTGGGTTGGATTTGATGGAAAAAGATAGCTTCCATTATGTGCACTTTTTTCATGGTTTTTTTGTGGTATGGTTATTAGGGTGTGGTATTTTTGTTTTCATAAGGAGGATGTTAGATGCTAGTTTTGATCATGTGTATGAAGTGAATATCTTGTGTACAGTGGTCATGCTTTTATGTATGAGTAATTTAATATGTATAGACTATCTGTTTCCTTTTCACAAGGTCTAGTATTTTTCCATTGATCATCTCATGTATAAGCTCTTGATATGTAATAATATTGACTTTGATTGAGGAAAAAAGTCTCAGTAGTGAAAGCAAGCCTAATCACCTTTAGTGTTATTCAACTTGGAATCTATGAGGATCATCATTGAAGGTTGCACATTTAGACAACTTGAGGTTTGCATCAACTTAAGCTTGGTGGGATAAATATTTCATTCGTAGAATATTGTGACCTTTTGATTTTGGCATCAAAGGCTTAAAGGTTTAATAATCTTCTACCTATTAGTTAGGGTAATCTACATTAAATGACTAATGATTCACTTGCTTGAAGGAAAAATTTTAATTATTCATTACCTTTGTGTAACTTTTCCCAACACTTTCAAGTTGTTGTAAATTTGTACAAAAAATTAACATGTCATCTACACATAAGTATATGATGACAGCTTTTTCATTGTTGAACTTACCATTGAAATGTTGGTCGATTGATTAATATTGTAATTATTAGATGAAGAAGCTTGTGAAATATATCCAAAAGAGGGGGTGAATTGGATTTTCAAGCTAAAGTTTTCTCCTTTCCATCACGATCATTTAAAATTCAAAACTTTAAGCATAGATCAACAAGATAAACACATTTAAAGTTGATCACAACAAATGAAAAGAGAAAAGAAAAGAGAAAAACACTTAACCAGGATTTTATAGAGGTTCGGCTTTGATGGTGCCTACGTCCCTCTCCATGGTATTTCAAGGAGTTTGAATCCATTAAAGATGCTGCCTTTCTCAGTAGGTTTAGGCATAACCCTTACAATCATTATTTTTTCAAGGTTAAAGCATAACTTATCACAAATCACTACCTTTTCACAAGTTAAAGCACAACCTTTCTACCTTTTGCAATTGAGGTATAACCAAGCTTGCTTTTTAAGGCTCAAGTTTAACCTATCTACCTTTTCAAGGAGGTATAACCTTTACAATAGAGGATCACAAGATGAAATGCCTCTAGCTAGGCTAATCTTTGAGTACAAGGCTACGAAGCAAGGATAAAAGAAGTTAAGCTCTCGACTAGTGCTCTATTTTTTGAGGATTTATAGAGTGAAAGAGACATGATCTTGAGAATAAAGCTTTTCTCTTCTCTTGGAATGAAGCACATTTTCCTCTCATTTTCTTAGTTTCTCTTTTGTTTAAAATGGAGCCCTTTGAGGTATATATAGCCTCTCACAAAATCTAACTACTTATATAGAAAAGGGGAATTAAAAAATTCAAACCGTTGGAGCCACTTGATTCAAATCTATTAGTCTTCAGGAATTGAACATTGTCTAATGTGAAGTCAATTCTTCATGCTTTAGCTTTAGTCCTGGTGCTTTCTGTTCTTCAAGAATTGATCATTTGTCCATCAAGAAGTTGATTTTTCTTGTCATACTTCAAGGTTGAGACATTTTATTTCGTAGGAATCGAGCATTCCTTTCTTGACAAGTCGATTCTTCATAGATTTGGAGCATTGTTTTGAAATTTCAAACTTTGGTTTTCCCGTTAAAATTTCCCATTTAACTTCTTCAACAGCTTTCCATCATTTTTTGCTTCTCTAACACGTTTCCAGCATTTTTTTCATTTTTCCTTAAGAATCGATCATTGGAGACTTGAGAAGTCAACTTTTGCCATCTAGTGCTTCCTCCTTATACTTCTCCCTTAACAAGAATTGACTTTTTGCTTCTTGAGTGCTCGATTCTTCTAGTCCAGTAGCTTTTTATTTTGTAAGAATCGATGGTTCACTCCTTGACAAGTTGATTCCTTCCTATTACAAATAAGAAATATAGTTTTCTATCTTTCAAGAAATTAATACTTTGCTTCTAAAAGTTGATTCTTCTTTGCTGATACTTGTTTTTAAAGCGTTCAAATAATTTCATCTTTCAAAGAAAAGCTTTAAAAACTTTTAAGGGAAAGCTATTTTATTTCAAGGATATTTCTTTTAAGTTTATAAGCATCTTTAAATCATTGAATTTTGTCGTTTCAAAACTAAAGCCAATTTCAAGCCTACTAGTAATCATTTGCTAAAACTATATCATCAAGTTTTTAATGCCATTGCTTGCAAGATTATTTAAGCCAATATAAAGATTTATTTAATTTACACACTTATTCAATCTACTTGCATAGGAAATGCTGTCTAGAATGGGACTCAAGCCCTATAACTTAATCACGTGTGATGGAACCTCAATTTAACATTTAATAAGACATTGAGTCTAGAATTTTAATGAGTCAAAGTACAACATAAGAATGTTGCTACAACCACTCCAGCGCTTGAAACTCTTAAGTCAAAGAAGGGGAGGTTGAGTTTTATACTCTTAATGACCCATAATAGTAAAAAACATTATTGAAGTGCTCATTATAAGGACATTCGCAATGTTGTTCACTTATATAAGTGGAAGTGGTATTGCTTCTAGGAGCTAAAGAATTGGGCCCTTGTAGCAATCATGAAAAGAACACATGAAATGTGGCCAAGAATAGTGCCAAGCATATCGTAAATCAATTTTTTTTGCGTGAGTTTTAAAATTTTATGTGTGGATTAGTTCATGACTAATCATGTCAAACTGGTGTTTGAAAGACTTCAAGTCTCACATGTAGCTTTGATTAACTTGATGACACTTTTCACTAAAGTGGAGGTTTTAATCCAAATAGATACCTTCATATATGTATAAGATTTTCGGAATTATCAAATTTGCTCTGTTTCGAAAATGATGGGGGATTGCTTGATTATTTTCAAAACAAAGGAAATGAAAGGAATAAAAAGATAAATCGATTAAATTTGATGAAATGGTTGATTAAAAGAAAACTTACAATGGTTGATAAGCTAAATCTTTATATTAGTCAACCTAACATGACGCAAAGATGAATTGAAAGACTCTAAGAACAAATTAGTCAACTAAAGCTTTTGCATAATTGATTAATGGTAAATCTCAAAGTAATAATTTGATTTTGGAGTGTATTAGCCAACTAACTAAATGACGTTAGGTGACTATTGGGCAGATTTCTGAGAATCTGAAAGAGGGTTAGTCAACAATTACTTGAGCTAGTCTACTAACTTAAAGAATCTAAAAATTCAAATTTGTAATAACTAGTTTTCTTTCATAAGGTTTATGTAAGTGTATGCCCTAAAAGCTAATCGAATTGGATTAGAGATGCACTTTGTTTCTTGTATTTTGGATTTTTTTATCCTTTTATTAATAAATTATGAGGTATTCACTTTATCAATAAGTCAATGCATCTGAAATAGTTTAGTATTCACTTGTTGAATAAAGCCCTTGGATAAACTTATGCTTTGAAAAGAGATTGTAAAGAGTTATAACTATGGGACTCTTGTGCATCAAAGCATATATCCTAAATTTTCCTAGCCATTGTATTATAGAGACGGGGCATCTATAATGCTCGAAGGTCGGCACGTGTTATGTTTATCGCATTGGTGGGCAATCGATCTCTTAAATTGATAATAAAGGGATACTTAGAACAAACTAGAACAAGTTCACTAAACATGACTTGACAAGAGAATTTCATTTGGTATCTCACTCAAGTGTTTGTAGAGATAATTCTCTAGTGACAGTTGTGTAAATAATCTTTAGACTTGTGACACCATTGTTATCTTGTATATGGAGTGTTATACTTTAATTTCATCTCTCCGAGTCCAAATCAAGGATAATTAAAAAGGATGTCATTTGGTATAATATGAATTATATAAAGGTATATGCATTGTTTGTAGAGAAATCATTAGCCTAAGTGATAAGCAATGGGAAGTATCTTATAGACTACTTGACTTGTGTTTGCTCTTATGCAAATCCTTGGCCAAGGTATAATGAGGATTCAGGAAAAATGAGTTTTCATGGAATCTTCATCTAGCAAATTACAAGGTCAACAAGAAACATGAAAAGACATATAGAGAAAACTCTTTACTCATTCCAAGATACATGATGATGGGATTGAATTACATAGATAAACTGTGCACTAATTAGGTTGGTCAAACCACATTGACCTTTCTAATAGTTGGGGGCTATGATGTGTTCCTAAACACCAATCTTGGTCTATGAGTATATATTGATCAATTAAAGAATTGAGGATTAGTTAAATAAAGATTTGATTAATCTAATTCTACATACGATTTAAGATTACAATTGTACTCATTACCAACATAATTCGAAACCTAATGGGTCACACATATAAGGTGAATTTTCGAAATTAATTTTAGTTCAATTGGATGTGATCTAATTGATTTTATAAAGGCTTAATCCAATTAATTATTGGGAAAAATCAAATATGATTTGATGGAGTATAAAGCAAAAGAGAAATCGACAAAATCCATAAAGCATGGTATTTGCGATTTATATTGGTTGGGCTAGGGATCGACCTAAGCATAAATTAATCTCTTTGGCTTTTGTTTTGGACTTGATTTATTTGTTTTAATATAATTGGACCTAGTTACACATGGGTATGAAAGTTAATTAAATTTATATAATTAAACAAAAGTCCAATTGGGCCCAATTAGCCCAAGGCATCTTCTAATCCTTATAGGACATGAAGTATGTCAATTTACCCTATAAAAGGATCCTTTAGTTGCCCTTGTTCTATAAAGAGACAAAAGAATTCTGAATCTAGTCTCTCATGTTTTGAGATAGGATCACAACCAAAAGAGAAAAACACAACTAAGTTCAAAGTTGAGAGTTTGCTAGTTCAAACATTGGCTAAGGGATTCATTCACTCTTAGTGAAGAGATTTCGGCAAATCATTGTGTGAATTACCATTAGAGGCAGGACAATTATGTTGCTATGGTTTGATAAGTCTTAATTAAGGTATGAGAAAAAAAACAAGGAGGACTCTACCAAAGGAAAGTAGGCATAAAATTTTTAGGTATATGTCGAAATCTTTCTTTTGTGGTTTGTCTAAATTAGTTTCAATTAAAGTGATTTAGGGCTTAGGTGATAAAAAACTTTTAATACTCCACTACCCATGATCTGCCTTAGCATGTTTCAAATCCCCAGTAGTTTAAACTTTCAAAAAGTCAACTTTCTTTCATGAAAGATTGCCAATGACATCTATCTAGATCCGAAAGGTATGTTCTGAATAATTACAATTGAAAAAACGAATTGATTGATCGATTAACCACCAATTGAAGAGATATATCTTTCGAGGAAATTTCACTAATATTGTAAATAGAGATCATTCCAACATACAACAAAAGACAAGTAGTTCTGATTTAAATCCTCTCTATTCGTTGAATTGGATCTAGTCTCTTAAACATCTTCTATTGCAGAAAATCATGTATAAGAAGAATTATTCTGCCTCTCATCAAGAAGTGTTTATTGGTTTAATTTCACTAGTGTAAGGTGCAGTCAAACAAAGACTTCATGTGCAAAGTGCCGTCAAAAAAAGATTTCATTATATCGTAAGGCTATTTGATTAAACTCATTGCAAACTGTAATTAAAGGCGGCAAAATAAACCTAAAGAAAAGTGACATTTGCAGCACACCTTGAACAATTTCTTTCATCTTACTTTCCATAGCCACAAACCGAAAACAATAATCTTTAGGCTCCTAAAGTTTTGGATTTCTGTGGAAATGATGATTTACTTAGTCGAACTTAGCAAATAATTGCATCTACATGTGACTATTATCATTCTCAAAGTAACATCAAAGTATAATTAGAATGACACAATGACCTTGTGCAATGTGCATGTGTTGAAATCTTATCATGTTACTTATATGTCATATCTTCACCGTGTTACTTAATTGTATAATTCAACATTAAGTACTTTGTAACATGTAGGTATTTTTATGTTGGGACATCTTCACAAGAAGAAAGCCTAAGCATTGAGCAATGTTGCACCTTCCGGGGCAGCTTTGCCAAATTAGATGCCCTATCTGGCAGAGTCCTGTGGCAAACATTTACTCTACCTGAGAATTTTGGACAGAAGGGTGAATATGCTGGAGGAGCTATATGGGGAAGCAGCCCGTCAATTGATATTACCAGGAACCTAGTCTATATTGGCACAGGGAACCTGTATTCAGCTCCTCTTCGTATACGCCAATGCCAAGAAGCCGAAAATAATCAAACAGTACCAACTAGTCCTGACAAGTGTATTGAACCGGAAAACCACTCAAATTCAATCCTAGCTCTTGATTTGGACACTGGAACGATCAAATGGTATCGTCAGCTGGGGGGCTATGATGTATGGTTCTTTGCCTGCAACAATCTTTCAACCCCGAATTGTCCTCCTGGTCCTAACCCCGATGCTGATTTTGCTGAGGCGCCAATGATGCTAAGCATCAATGTCAATGGGACTAAGCAAGATATTATTGTTGCCGTTCAGAAGAGCGGATTTGCTTGGGCTCTAAATCGTGATAATGGTAGCCCTATTTGGTCTACTGTAAGTTAGCTTATGCTACATTCTTTTACAGAGGATTCTTTGTATTTACATATATCCCGTAAAGACTTTGCTATTTATAAACAATGCCTGGTTATATAGGAGGCCGGACCTGGTGGCTCTGCTGGAGGAGGTACTTGGGGAGCAGCTACAGATAAGAAGAAGATTTACACAAATATAGCCAATTCGCAATTCAAGAATTTCACTCTGAGACCATCCACAACAAATACAACTGCTGGCGGATGGGTGGCAATGGATGCTGATAACGGCGAAATACTATGGTCAACAGCTGATCCTAGCAATGCCACTGCTAGTGGCCCTGTTACCATTGCTAATGGTGTCCTGTTTTCCGGTTCAACATATAAACAAGGACCTATTTATGCTATTGATGCTGAAAATGGAAAAATTTTGTGGTCATATGACACCGGTGCTACTGTGTATGGTGGAATGTCTGTGAGCAATGGATGCATCTATGTTGGTAGTGGATATAAGGTAAGTTTTGGCGCTGTTATTCCATCCTTTTCTGCTGGAACCTCACTCTTTGCCTTCTGTATGTCCTGAATCTTCAATGGGGTGATATTTGTCCCCATGAGAAGGGGCTATTCTTTGTATTACTGTCTGTTTCTCTTTCAACTACCTGGAGACAGTGATATTCATGCACCATCAGTTTTTATGTAAAAGAAATTTATCTAATTTCTGGGAGATATTTTTATGGCAAAGATTTATTAATGAAAAGTCTCATTTCAGCTCAGAGAACACTTCACTTGTCATTAACAATGGAACAGTTGACATTCGATTCCTAGCAAATTGCTTTTCTGTTCTCGTAGTTTGGTTGCTTTGACATTCGAGCAAGCATAGATCTAATGCTTTTATGATCATTTGTGAAATAAATCAATCCCCAAAAAAAACAAAAAAAGAAAGAAAAAACAATGATACAGACATCTTAAAGTCAAACCTTTTCCTTTCATTTTAATTTCCAATAATAATGGATCCTCTGGGTACCTGCATCACCCTGCAAGATACGAGAACCATATGTAAAAAGCACAATCTTACCTACAACAGTTGGAAGAAATTAATATCCTAGCTATTACAAAAAAATTCCATGTTTCTGTAAGCCTGTAACTTGCTGATCTTCTCTCTAATGCTTCTGTAATTGTTCTATAAGTAAAGCACGCACAGCATTCAAAGAGGTCTTCTGTTTCGATAAATCTAAATGACATATTAAAATGTTGGCCAAGGTACAGTCAAAAAATAAATAAAACGAAAGCTCTTCTCAATGCCCTTTTTTGCTATCTAAATTTTTGTCCCCATTCTTTGAGTTTCAGTAGCTGTAGTAACTGTCCTGCAAGTATAAGCTTCCTCCCTTCTTCACTCTTTATGTAAGAGCAACAAAAGTCCATATAGCCTCAGTTTTCAGCACGGCTTTCATAGTATCTAATTAAGAGTAATTCAAATAGTCTGCTATTAACGGGGTCAAATTTGCTTTATATATATATATATATATATAGTTTCTCTTTCTCCCCTCTCTATTTATTCATGCGCAAATATCAAGATAAGATTAATACCATAAGATATTGGCCATTGTTCTTTAATGATATTTACTATTTTCACCATCCATACCTTCGAAAACAATGCATCCGTAAGCAAAGCTAAATTTACCACAAAGCATCAAATTTTTATTTTTTTGTCTCAAGGAAATACTTTAAATGAACCATGCTGACCGCTGGAATTATTTTCATAGCATTGGCTATAATAATAACTAGTTTAATAGCATTCACATACAGTTTTAGTTCCTACAACTGAATAATCTCATCTATTGGTGTCTATGCCTAATTCCTTAAAAGAAAAGAAAAAGTCTATGCCTCATCCCCCAGTCAATTCCTAACCATTAGGGTACACCTGTGCAGATAATCTTTCTCTATAGTATTATCTATAGCATCAAGATTATCTCACCCCACTCAAACATAGATTTAAAATTATGCAAGTAGAGATATCATTTGAATATGGTAATGTTAAGCTAAAGTGGAGAGTTTTAGATTAAGGGTTTCATTCATTTGTTCCAAAGTCAAAATTCCCTTCATGCATTATTCTATCTGTTGAAGTTTAGATTCAACATTCATAAATCCTTATTAGATCCTTTATGGCCCCATTACGTGGTATATACCGTAAATAACAAGTTAATAGATTTGCTTAAAGCACATTTCATCCCGGGGACTTGTCCTACATGATTTGGCTGATCTACTACCAAAATGTGGTAGTTTTTGTACACATTTTTTTAAGCAATGAAATCAGTTTGAATTCCTTTCAACAAAAAAGAAAAAAAAAAGATTTTGCTTAAAGCAACATAAACTCAACCTGAATGGCACCTCCTAGATGCTGCAGTTATCTTTCGGTTCTGTCTGTTTTTTTGTCTAATTCTCGCTACAGCACCTGCAGATCGATTCTGATGTAAGCCTCTCTCGTTGTCTGTTCTCTCACTAAAAAGTACAAGTAATTTTCTTACGACGAGGAATTCTTATGTGTAAATTTACCTAACTCACCACCCTGCAGTATAAGACAAAGGCTTGAGTTCGACCCATCTGTTTATGGAGTTGAGCTTAGGATAAAGTCTAAGCCTCCTTTGATTAGGTCGATTGATCTTTTGTTATTGGTGACGATAATGGCTCAATGACAGACAAATATTTCCCTCTAAAATGAATATCTTTAAGTCCAAATCCCTTCCATCCTATGTTGTTGGACTCTATATTCAAAAATATAAAGAAGAACACACGAAAAAATAATAGAGAGTCAACAGTTAATAACAAGAAGAAATAAGAATGTGAAAACCGATTCGAGACATACTATGGAAGGTGCTGACTTCAGAGTAGATTACCGTCGCTACCTCGGTGCAAATAGTAATCGATGACATCCTACTCCCAAAGATACAATGAACCACTCAAAAATCTTCTAATGTGCACTCAGATAAAAAATCTAGTAAACTCATAAATTTCTCGATTGCTCTTGAAAGAATTTTAGAATGAAGAAGAATAGAGTTTTTGGAAACACAAAATGCTTAGATTGAACCTTTGAGAAAAAGGGGATTAAAAGAATTTCTAAAGTTAGGATATAGGAGATAAAAAGTTCTTTGAAAAATGAGGGGATTGGTATTTATAAATTATAATTTCTAATATATGTTTTATATTTTTTTCATAGATTTTTGTATTAAAGTACTATTACTCTCCAAATGCATTTTAAACCATTATGCTTGGAAAGTAATGTCTTTATTAGGAGAATTTCTTAATTTATTTCGTTTATCTCATGTAATGCTGGGGGTACGGTTTAGGTCCCCCTCCTCTTTGTATTTTCATTCTAATTAATAAAATTTAATAGGATAGTTGGGTCCTGCGAGAACTTTCAGCGTAAAAAAAAAATAGTGAAACATCACGAGCGTGTCTCTTCATTATATAGACACATCTATTCATGAAGTGAACAAATGTATCATTCTAATTATCAAAAAGATATGCCTTTCTACAATCAAGGGTCATACATCTCCCATAGACACATTTTGAACCACCAAAATAAAAATAAGAATTAAATAAAAAACCAAAAATCCTTCACATGATTCGAAATTTAACGAATACAAAAATAGTCTTTTACAATGTATTTGGTGAAGGTGTCTTGTGGACTTGAACCTCACTTAGTATTAGAAAATCCATTTGGAAGAACCGTAGTGAACTTGTGTCTTGAACTAAGATCTTCTATCTCAAGCTTCAATTCATCATGCACTTCATACAAGATTTTTATTGAGTTCTAAATACGGTTGTGCTTTAACAGCCTTGCGCTCATATCTTGCTTCTTGAGTGCTCTAGAGAAAAGCCCAATCTCATAGATTGCACCCTCACAACCACACTCAAATAGGTGAGTTCTTGAAGGACATGTGTAATGGAAGCATATCATGCATAATTTGCCACGAACTCATTCAGAGCATGTGCTCTTCCTAATCATTACTTTAAGTATCAGAAAATCATGGTGGGACTTTAGAACTCTTAAAAGATGGTGCTTCTTTAATCACTAAACAGCTTGTTTTTACTGCATTGAACCTTCATCTTGGGATCTTTAGTCAGAAAGGTTGGGTTACCACTACTAGTAATTTCTAATTAATGGGCTTCAGTCCCATCCCTCTTGAATATTAAACGACTTACTTTCTAGCCAATCCTTTCATTAATGGATTTGCAATATTCTTTAAAGAAAGAATGTAATCCAATGTAATTACTCCATTTTTAATTAAACTCATAATTGTTTTCTAGTTCAAATGCATATGTCTTTTTGGCTCATTTAAGTTCTTTTGTTTACATTTCGCACTAGCCGCTTGGTTATCACAATGAAGGTAGATTGTAGGAATTGGTTTTTCAATAATTGGAATATCCATTAATAAATGTTTAAGTCATTTTACTTGTTGTGCTGTCGCATCTAGGGCTATAATCTCGGATTCAATGGAGGATCGAGAAATACATGTTTGCTTGCAAGATTTCCATCCAATAACAACTCCACCTAATGTGAAAACATATCTTGTGGTAGTTTTAGTTTCATCTGAATTAAAGATCCAATTTAGATCGTTGTATCTTTCGAGCACAATGGGGATAACCCGAATAGTGTATACCCAATGATATGGCACCTTTAGAAATCTCAATATCCTTTCCAATGCCATCCAATGTTTTATATCAAGATTACTAGTATATCTACTTAACCTTCCTTCTACTTAAGCTATATCTGGTCCTGTAGCATTTGAGAGATACATGAGTGTACCAATAATTTGATAGTACAACAACTAAGAAACAGGCTCTCCAACATTTTTCCTTAGTCTCACATTCAGATCATAAGGCGTACTTATGGGTTTACAATCATATTTATTGAATTTCTTCAATATATTCTCGATATAATGTGATGGTGTAATTGCAATCCTTGTAGGACTTTGTAAAATCTTAATTCCCAAAACAACATCTGCCTTTCCTAAATTTTTCATGTCAAAGTTATTTGACAAGAAATATTTAGTTTCCTTAATAATACTCAAATTGCTACCAAAGATGAGAATATCATCGACATACAAACACAATATGACACACCCAATGTTAGTAATTTTAATATAAACACATTTATCAGAGTCATTTATTGAAAATCCATTTAACAAGATGACTTGATCAAATTTCTCATGCCATTGCTTTAGGGCTTGTTTTAATATAAGGATTTCTTTAGTGTACAAATCTTATGCTTCTAACCCAATATGATTGTCAAGCCTAGCTCTATTATATATTTGCCATATCATTCATATACTTGATAGCATGTCTGCATACTTGGATGCCTCGAAAAATCATTAAAAGTCGGTATCGTACCTAGTGGTACAATTAAGTCAATTAAAACCTCGAACTAGTCCAAATTGAGATTTTAAGATGTATTTGAAAGTTATTGAACCTTAGAATGACTTAAAATGGTGATTCAGAGTTCGAGGATTAATTTGGAATCCAATCGAAAATTTTTATAATGCAGGGGCAAAATGGTCATTTTGCCACCCGAGGGTAAAAATTGGAATGTTGGACGAGATTTTTGATCAAGTTTGACTATTTGGAGCATAATTTGAATTTGAGAAGTGAAAAATTCCAATTTCGACATTTTTTCGAGCATAAGGGCAAATCGGTCATTCCACATGTCCATGAAGACGTAATTGGAATTTTAAAATTTTCCACCACCATGACACTTGTCAAGCCCATGAATTTCACCTATTATCATTTTTATACTTTGGATAATTAAGGTATTATATGTGGTGGTAAGAAAATGCTTAATAGTTAAGTTTTAACCGTGAACCATTCACACGTTGACACGTGTCAAGCTTGAATTCTTTTATAATTTTTTTTATAAACCAACATAAACCTCTCCCAATTCTTCTTTCATTGCCGTGCAAGCCAAAGAAAAGGGGGGAAAGAATAGAAACAACCCTTGAGGAAGAAAATTCAAGAGAAATTCATTGGTTACCGAAAAACAAAGCGATCTAAGGTAAGATTTCACGATTTTAGCTTAAGATTCACCTCTCTCGTACTTTCTTTTTCATTTTCTATGGTTGAAACCCAAACTTTCATGAAGGAAGTCATGTTGGCCGAATCAAGGGGGGGGGGGGGGAGTTTTGATGATGGTTTTTGTTAGATTTCATGCTATCTAGGTGTTTTTAGTTGTTTTGTGACATTCTGTATGAAAAACAAGCAAGAAAACCACATGTCCTTCACTAAACCCTCCTTGGCCAAATTTAATAGGGGATATATTGATGATGAATTTTGTTATATTTCATATTATTTAGCTCGTATTTGATGATTGTCGGATATTGACAATGGTTATCAAAAAGTATAGTGCCTTTAGTAAACGACTTGAACGACATTGAGAAAATCATAGTAAATGGACTTGGATTTGATTTCTAATGATATATACAGACTTATTGGACTGTGTTGACACTGATTAGCACGTTAGTTTAGAATCAGAATGAGTTTCGGATGTGATGATTTAAGTCACAATCAAGTTCATTGAGATACTTTGGGTGTATTTTGAGTATCGAAAGTGCAATGAATTTATTTGGAGTTGAATCAGATGTTTTGGCTAATTAAACAGTGTATAGTGCAAGCTAGGTCGAATACCATTTCAGTCCAATAACAATTGAACCCACATAGAACACCATCTTTAAATGATTATTCGAACATTTCTCATTTAATTTCATGTATTCATATAGAGCCTGAAATTGTTTTTTAATAGTTTGGCACAAATGTATTGAATTACTTGTTGTGTATTAGGTATAGGTGGTGAGCCCTCTGGTAAGGGTGAGGATATCGTACCCGAGGACCAAGAGTAGGAGTACTCTTGTTATTGTGAGTAATCAGACTATCATCTTAACTATCTAAAGTAGTTTATACTCGTTTTTATGATTTTATAGAATAATGAACTTAAATTGTAAGCTATTATGTTTTATAACTGAAGTGTTAGTTGAATGAAATGAGATTCATAATTTGGCTGAAATTGAATCCTGGTTTTGGAAATTGAGTAAGTGGAGACTATATACTTGTGTTATATATATGTTTTGACTATTGTTAGTTATGCCAACCCTGCTTTGTAATAAATGTATTGGCATAACAGGATTTGTAATTGACATATGGTTTGAATTGATGGCTTATGACAATGTGACAGCATGAATGGCTGGATTTATGTTTGTGTGGAATATATGAATTGTTTTGTTCTACCTTGACAAGCTGGGTAATAACATATTAGCCATGTCATACTACCAAAATTTTTATTGATTTGGTGGGGTAATTGATTAGCTTACTACAGTGGGTGGGTTTTCGTGGACCGACCTATTAGAGGGGCACGGTAAACCCCATCATATTTTATCTTAGTATGAGAGGCGCGGAGGGTATCTCCTAAGATAGTTTAGAGTTCACTTCACGCTGAACCACCACGTGAGGGTGAAACTCAACCAACGCCAAGGAACGACTGTGTTTTTAAATGTAAAAATATGTTTCATGTGTATATGTTATTTTAACAGCCTTGGTGGACTCGGTTGGATGCCTTGCGCAAGGTGTCACCGAGTACAAGTTTTGGCACGAGCCAAGTTTTAAGAGAGTTATAAGCCTTGTTGATTTTTTTTATGAAATGTAACTGTTTTATATGGGTTGAAATGAGTTTTAATGTTATGAATCATATTATGATGAGATGTTTTAATTGTCTCCATTTACTCGGTTTTAGATGTTATAGATGATCTTTGCTTACTCACTGGGTTTATAAAAACTCACCACCCTTCTTTCACCCATTTCAAGCTCAGGGCAGTTTGTAGACCATCGATTTTGTCGAGGGTTTGCTTTTGGATTCGCATCCTTAGAAATCGTAGGTTTATAGTCGTGTTTATTTTTGTTATTTTGGGGCTCACATGTCATTGTAGAATATTTTTGTATACCTCGGTACAATGTGCTATTATATATACGAATTTATTTTGTTATTACTTTTCATTAACTATTTATGTAGAATTTTATAAATATTGTTTTATGTGAAAATGGAATATTTTATTCAATATTTTTATTTAGTTTGATTAGCTATAATTTCACTTTAAATGGATGATTTAGATACCTAAATTTATTTTCAGATATGGAATGTATATTTTTCATTTATATATTATATTTTTAGCAAGTTTCAAAAATTTTAGATAAAATGACAAAAATACCCCTGTGCGGTAGAAATTACTTTTTGATTAACTTTGATTTGAAAATAGTCCATATTCCTTTAAAACATGATATTTAGTAACTGTTGCTCACAGGGGAGGCGGAGAACTGATGCTAGAGCCTTGCAAGGTTTCGGTTGATATTTTGGGTAAGGTATGTCTATCGGGACATCGCGGCGGTTGTCACGGGCTCAAAGAGAGTACCGGGTCGTGACAATGACAAATCCTTTCGGTTGGTCCATATATATTTCTTCTTCAAACTCACCATTTAGAAGGCAGTTTTGACCTCCACTTAATGGATTTCCAACTTATATATGGATGCTAAATTTGTAAGCACTTGGATTGTCATCATTTTTGCTATTAGAGAATAAGTGTCAAAATAGTCAAACCACTCTTTTTGGGAATAACCTTTTGCAACTAATCATTCCTTGAATTTTTCTATTGATCCATTTGGCTGAAGTTTTTTTTAAATATCTACTTACAGTCAACAAGTTTACACCTCTTAGGCAATTCGGTCAAAACTCAAATTTTATTATTTATTAAAGATTCCATTTTAGTATTTATGGCATCTTTCCAAAAAGTAGAGTCTACAAATGATATGGTCAACTTGTACATTTGAGGATCATCTTTCATTAGATAGGTATAAAAATCGTTTCCAAATTTTTCTTTACTCTCGCTCTTTTGTTTCTTCTAGGACCATCCATATTGATCATAATCTTTTTCCTCTTGCCTCACCAAAATTGGAGATTCACCTTATTTTTCAAGGGTAAGGGTAAAATATCCTAAAAAAATACAACATCTCTTGATTCTGTGATAGTGTTGACAATTATATCAATAATTTTGGATGTTGTTACTAAAATCTTGTAGGTGACACTATCTTGGGAATAACCCATAAGAACTCGATCAATAGTTTTAGGTCCCGATTTCTTCCTTTTAATTTATAGAATTTCACTTTTACCAATCACCTCCACATTTTTAAATAATTTAATTTGGGTTTCTTCCCTTTCCATAATTTATATGAAGTGTTGTCTAATTTTTTATGAAGAACTTTATTCAGAATGTGACATGTAGAGAATAATGCTTCACTCTATAAGTTTTGTTGGAGTCAAGAACTTGAGAGCATATAGTTTACCATATCTAATAAAGTTCAATTTTTCCTCCCTACCACATCACTTGATTGGGGTGTGATAAAGAAGGATACTTGATAACTCTATTCTATTGAGTTATTTTGTCACACTTTGGGTGCTTAAATAGCTAAATCATTTAGATTTTAGATTCGAAATTAGGTATTTTAGTTGTTTTTCTTAGTTAGGTTCAATGCATGTTGAGTAGTCTAGTTTAAGCTATTTTAGTTTAATTTTATATTAAATAGCTTTAAGTCACTTTAAATTTAGTTATTGCTGATCTATTTTATTGCTTTTGTAGAAAATTTGATGAAAAGATCATATTTATTGATAATCCGTGCAAGTATGGTGATAACTTTGTTTGTACATGCTGTGGTATTCAAGAATAATACTTGATACAAAAGTCCAATTGATGTGATTTGTGAACCATTGAAAAGGTAAGAGGTAGAGCTACAACTTTCATGTTTGCCACATTGCCTAATTCATCCTGGAAGAAGGAGAGAATTACGTCACAAGATGAACTAGTGCAACAAAAACAGCATGAGGCAAAATGCACCATAGTGCCACCTCAAGTGTAAAGTCCACGACGCCCATGGAGGAATGCCACAGCACTCGTCAACATCTTGCACTTTAAAATTCAAGTTTTAATTAAATTAGGTCTTTGTGGGCCATTTAAAAAGGGAGCTTGCAATGCACTTTTACTAGAGATTAAGAAAGTTTTTTTGGAGAAAAAAAGGCTATCAAGAGAGCAAAGAAGAAAAGGAAAAATCAAAGAAGATAGAAGATTTGAGATTTGAAAAATCTTAGTTTTCTCTCTCTACTTTTGTTCTTTCCCACTTTCTTTGACTTGGATTAATGGTTGATTTTCTTTGGATGATGTTTTTAGTAGATATTATGAACTAATTTACTTTTTCTAGGATTATAATTGAACTCAATATGTAGTTTGAATTCTTTATCTCTGCTTTACTTATTATCAATGGAATATCAGTTGTTTGTTCCAATTAATGTTTAATGATTCTAATTGCTTGATCACCAATTAGATTGATTTGGATATCTAGATACAACTTGACGAAAGGAGTTTGAATTAGGCTATGAATGGATTAGCATGTGTTCAAATTCACTTAGTTGATTAGGTGATTTGATTTGCATATAAGATAGACATATGTGTCGCATGTAGCCAAAATTAAGTCACAAGCCTAATGAATTTTTCTTCAGTTGAATTTACATAAACATATAGTAAATTAATTGGGAGAGATATTTTATAAGAACCTCGATAGAGATTTATAAATAAATTAGAACTTTAGGTTAACAACTTAATTTAATGAAGTAAGTTTAGAGAGAGAAATAAGATTCAGATGAAGTATTGAGAGATATTATAATCCTAGGCTTTTTATTAATTGAAGTATTTTGGTAAAGTTTCACCCATCAACTTTTAGATTTCATTTAGTTATTATTTAGTTTTATTTTTGCTTTTAATTGATTACTTTAATTCGGTTGTTTGATTAAAATTTGGTTGTGTTAATTTAGTATTTAGCAAAAGTTGGTACAATTCTCTATGGGATTTGACACTCTACTTACTATTACATTACTTGTTATGATAAGTACACTTGTGTGATAAAATCGACAACAATACTTGATACATAATTCCATTATCATTATAGAAGTTTGAAAACTCTATACAAACATATTCTCCTCCCTTATCTGAACGAAGAATTTTGATTCTTTTTTTCTTTTGACTTTCAACTTCATTTTTATATGCAGTAAACATAGCCCAAACCTCATCTTTTGTTCAAATTAGAAAGATATAACAATATTTAGACAAATAATCTATGAAAGTAGTAAGGTATCTCTTACCATTCTTAGAGTTTAACTTAAATGTCACAAACATTGCTATGTATTAACTTTAAGATTACAAACTTTCTAGTTACAGATTTAAAAGGCTTTCTAGGAAATTTAGACTACACACAAATTTCACATTTTCCATGCATGTTTATGTCAGATTTAGGAATAAGATCCAAATTTATCATTCTCTTAATGGACATATTATTAATATGCCCAAAACAACCATTGCAAACATTAGAAGAAGGAACAATATTATGAAGAGAAAGACTATTATTACTTTTGTTACCATGGAAAAAAACATTCAACATTTAACTTGAAGAGACCGTCGATACAAATCCTTTATCGACAAAAGACTCATTTCGAATAAGAACAACTTTTTTGGACTCAAACAATAATTTATAACCATCTCTAATGAAAAGAGAGCTAGTCATCAAATTCTTTCTAATGTCGGGCACATGTTGCGCTTCATGAAGAGATAAGGTTTTCCTAGAAGTCAGTAATGAATCTATCATTCCTTCTCCTGTCACTTGTGCAACTGCAGAATTATCCAAGTTCACATATTTTCTATTAATGACTTGATATTTTAAAAATATGGATTTGTCAGCACAAACATGGATATTAGCACTAGTATCAATCCATCAATCGGTAGATTCACACACTAAATTGACCACAAGAATGATTAAAACAAACCTTTTGTCTTTCTTGACCACAAGAATGATTAAAACAAACCTTTTGTCTTTCTCACTAGTCACAATATTAGCCTGTGAGACCAGTGTCTTAAATGCTTTCTAGCGTTTACGATCTCAACAAACTCTTTCTAGATGCCTCGATTTTCCACAAACAAAAGCAACATCTCTTCGTTTTCTTGTTAACACTAAATGGTTGTTCGCAAAAATTATCTTTTGAAAACTTCCCTTTTTGAGTTTGAATTTTTCCCTCCTACAATGTTTACTTAGTCCTCAAACTCATTGTACATTTCATCCTTATCTCTCTATTTTCTTCAATTTTAAGAGAACAATTAAACTGTCCATAGTCAAAGTCTCACACTTATATTTTAGGGACAAAACAAAAGATTTCCATTTTGGAAGAAGTTTTTCAAGTAAGGCACCCACATGAAATTTTTTACACATATCAATTTTCCTTTGGTTCAACTTATGAATAAGAACTTGAAAAAGGTGTGCTTGTTCCACAATAGATTTATTATCAGTTATTTTGAGGTCCATATATTTCCTTAAAATGTAGTTATCAAGACGTTCATCCTCTTTACCATATTTCTTTTCTAATGTTTCCCACAATTCCTGTGCAATTTTTGTAATGTAGAAGATATTGTAAAGATTACCAGAGAAAGCAAACAAAATACGACCATGACAAAGATAATCCTTATCTAATTCTGTTGGTGTGTTTGTGTTCTTAGTTAAGTTAGAACTAGAGTTTTGATTTAAAGGATCAACAAGATCATGATTTTCATTTAAAGAAACAACAAGATTAGAGATAACAAAATAAAGTCCTAAGATTGTTAACCAATAATACATTTGATTCTACCATCTGTGAAAGTTTTGCCCAAAGAATTTCTCTGGTTTTGAGGAAAATTTTTCTTTAATAGAAACCATTTTTTTTAAAATGCAAGAAACAAATCTACTCTGAAATTGTTGAACTTTATACTTGAAAATATAAAGAAGAACACAGAAAGAAATAATAGAGACTCGACAGTTGATAACAAAAAGAAATAAGAAAGCGTTTTGAATGTGAACACTGGTTTGAGACACACTATGGAAGGCGCTGACTTCAGAGTAGATTTTCCATCGCTACCTTGGTGCAAATAGCAATCCATGACGTCTTACTCCCAAGATACAACTAACCACTCAAGGATATTTTGCTATGCACTCAAATAAAAAATCAAGCGAACTCGTAAATCTCTCAATTGCTCTTAAAGGAATTGTAGAGGGGAGAATAATAGAGTTTATTAAAACATGGAATGCTTGGATTGAATTTTTGAGAAAAAGAGGATTAGAAAAAATTTCTAAAGTTAGGATACAATAGATAAAAAGTACTTTTCAAAAATGAGGGGATGTGTATTTATAGATAGTGAAACATCACCAATGTATATCTTCATTAGATAGACACATCTATTCAAGAAGTGAACAAATGTATCCTTCTAATTATTAAAGAGACATGCCTTTCTACAATCAAGGGTCATACATCTCCCATAGACACATTAAATTTTGAATCACCAAAATAAAATAAGAATTAAATAAAAAACCAACATACATAACTTCATAAGGAAAAAAAAATAAAAGCTGCACATGTAACACACAAGATTTTTGAGATGTCAAGTACAACACATTCTCTATTGGACAAAAAAAATAAAGCAAAATAAATCTCAAATGGTTGTTTTGTTTAGGGCTAGGCATGTAAATGTGTTGTGGTTAAATGGGTAACCACAAGTACTTGACCCGATAACATAGGGTTCAGGGACCCTATGTTTGGTTATGGAACGGATATGGCTAATGCTTTGGGTTGTTGTTATATGGGTATCCGCAAGTACTTGACTCGATAACATAGGGTTCAAGTACCTTATATTTGGTTATGGGGTGGAAATACTTGACTCGAGTTTGAGTATGTTTCGAGTATCAACTTTAGGATATCCTAAACTCAAACCCAATTATACATACATACTTATATATATATATATATATATATATATATATATATATATATATATATATATATATATATAATGTTTCACAAATTTGTAATTTGTGAGATTCAAACCTTTATCCTCCTTACCTTCAACACAATCTTTGTTAGCTTAACAGACTTCCTTTTTTTTTTGTAAACTAATAAATATAAAATGAATTTCTTACATGGGTTTTAGTTATTTAAGTTATTGTTTGAGTTATTTAATTGGGTATTTGAGTGCTCTTATAAGGACATGTACAAGTTAAGTACGACTACAAGGCTTGTGTGGGCTATGCCTTTTAGGCCATTGTGCCAGTCATGGCCTAAGTTTGGGTCATGACAAAGTTGGTATCAAAGTTCTAGGTTTCGAAGAGTCCTAGGCTTTCCTTGTGAGTCCAACAAAGTCATCAAGTTTCTAGTTAGGATTTCTTTGGTAGTTTGTGTAACGACCTTTCCTCGGTGGCTACTGGCGTCCGAGACTTCTGGGAAAGACCCGCTAAGTCCCGAACAAGCCTTACTCACAATGCCCTTTAGTTCACTATATACGAACCCAGTCCATATTGATACTAAAAACAATATACTCTCATACCATGATTTAAACCATAAACATAATAATCGATTCAAGCTTTAAACCATTTAATCACAAGTATATACATCGAAATTCACATTCTTCAATTATTTACTTATAACAAAATCAATATCCGTTTACAACTTAATAAATAAAGTGCTACGATTCGATCTCTAACAGTGGAGCGACTTAAGCTAAAATGCTATGAGATGCCTTACCTATTTGCGGTGGACCATACACGTTGATGATTACACGTTAGTCTGATCCTTGTCTGCAAAAAGGGAGAAATAAAAAGGGTGTGAGTCTCACAAACTCAGTGATCATCGGCTTGTGAGCAGGGCATAGATGGGAAACAAGCAAACAGCAGATCAATTGAATATAAAAATGCAGGATTACAAAAACAATTTATTTTAAACGGGAGTTTGTTCCTTATATGGAAAACCGAGTATTTCTTACGCATTATAAACACTTCAATTGGTAAATTAACCAAGGCAGATAAAAATTTTCCCTACAAAACAGAGCAATAACCTTATTCAAGACAATCATTTGAAATATTGAATTAAAACAATTTTACATAAAGAAAATTCCGCCGTCAATATCAATTGACATTTTACTCAATTGAAATCAATATATTCGACAAGCTCCCATGAAATTGAATGTTAATCAAACTCGTACGTAAATCATAAATCACCTCGCACTCGATGAGTTAAAATTCATTTCACCGTAAAAATAAGAGGGCTGCTTAAAAATCGTTAAATTTCGCTTTCACCATGCAAAAACTTTGAGTTTGAAAACCCAAAGATGCCACTCTCGAGTAGGGAATGAAAATTAACTCGTGGTCCCACTACCACCTAATAACATTCGGGAGCATCGCTTCCACCAGATTCCCATATGCCATGGCGATCTCAATGATGTTGGCTGACATCAGAGATATCAAGTGGTTGCAACTGCGTAATCGTCTAGTGGCCTAGCCACGCATACATATATCACAGGCTGTGGCCCCAACCACCCCTAACCGCCCGTCGATGACCCAATGGTTCTCTAGCTAGAGCCCACTTGTGCACGAGGGTCACACTTAACCGATGTGAAATCTGACCTACTCTTGACGCTCTCGATTTGTCCAAAATGTTTTAAAAAAAAATTTACGTTGCGTCCCTGAAAATTCATGCCGAATTATTTTCAAAGCGTCAAATATTGTGTATTATAAAATCTATCATTTTCTCAAAATAAAATTTATGCATGAATTTTAAATAGTAATTTGCATGGCGAGTAAGCAATATAATCATGAATGCACACTACACAAATATAAGGCACATATTTGAAGGCAAAAAGTGTGAAAGGCTTGTTTCCCGATTTTCAAAACACTTTACATATAATTTATACATATATATATTCAAGACGATTTCTAAACATAATTTGCAACCACAATTTCCTAAGATTGTTACCAGCACATGCTATTCACAATTTTCACGTTTAAAATAAATCATACGTATAGGTATATATTTACGAAAATTTTAAAATTGGAACCCTCTACTCACATCACAATAGCGGGATATTACATCGCTATTTCTACTTGCCGGTCGCTCGTCATTTCCTCTGGCACGCCACCACGGCACTATCTCACTTTTTTTGTATTTCCTAGCAACCATCCAAATTTAATACCTTTAGTGCATCATTTCCACTCCTCTTTTTCATTCAATCATGAATTCACATTCAATTAGCTTATATCTCAACACATTTTTGCCAAAGGTACTTATATTCTTTGCATTGCATAATTCCATTAATTATAAATACCGATAACTTATTTACGACTCTAGCACACATTTTAACCTTTTCAATGACATTTATCATATTCAACCATCATTTCCACACCAATAACCTAGCATATGGTAACAACTATAATTTACTTCCATCAAGCACTTTCTAAGTCCACATGCACCACAATTTACATTTACATGCTATCCCCAATCATAACATCAATATTCATACACAACCATTTAACATGCCATCCACATAGTATCTTTCAACGAATTCTTGCACAATAGTCACTATATATCTCATTTTTCCTTTCTACTTATAAATGTAAAAATTAAAACACTTACCTATCTCTTAATCCTCCTTCCTTTTATTTCTCAAAGGGCCGTTTCATTACCAAGAGAAAAAAAATCATTTACTATGTCTTGGCTTGGATAAATATCACCAAATGTACTTGATTGTCTTGTCGATTTCCTTTTTGTCTTTTTTTTTCTCTCAATGGCCGAACTTCACAAATGCCTAGCTTAAAAAAATTGACTTCCTTTATTGTATTTCTTGCCACCATGGGCAGATTCCCACATGTCACATTTTCCCATCATTTTTCTTTCTTCGCTTTCACTTCTTTTATTATTTTATCTTATCATTTATCTCCATTTGGTCACATGGGCGGCTAGCCCAAGAACACATGCTTTCTTTGACCTTTCTTCAACTATTTCATACTTTAAGGCTCATGACAAGTTCTTGGAAATATCTTTCCCATGCCGCCACCTCCATTCCTTTATCTTTTTATTATATATTTTATTTCCTCAAAATATTAAAATTTCATGTATAAATTTTTCAACTTTCCTCTCTTACAATTTGACCCTTCCAATACGATTTAAATTCTAATTTCTATCTATCTTTCTTCTTTTACATGTGTGCAACTAAAATATCGAAGTTATACTCCAATGCGGTATCACCATAATATTTAAAATATTTATTTACCCGCGCTATCTTTATTTAATAAAGACACACGGGCCCCACCAGCATAATTTTTCTCCCAAATTTCTCTCATTCTTCTTCTCCCCCACTTAGATTGACCATATACTCCTTCATAAAAAATTTTGACACTGAATAAAATATTAATATTTTAATATTATTTTATTTCAAAAATTTTCTCTTGTCTTCTCTTGTCCTCCTGGTACCCAAAATACCTTATTATGCTTCAATTGACTTCCGAATTACTTTTTATCTCACAAATTCTTCTTCGATAAAAATATCATTATTTTATTATTATTTTCTCGTGTGCGAAATATTTTATCCCAAACTATTCTTTTCATCTTTCATCATTTTTAAACATTATAATTACCCTCAATTGACATCCAATAAGCTTTATTAGTCACCATATCAAAGTATGAGGTATTATAGTTTGTGTATCCCGAGTACAGATTACTAAATAGAGGCTGCATAGATTCCTTTATTCATATAAAAACTACCTTTTACCTTATGTAAATATATATATATATATATATATATGATTATTGATTGTTGGTGCTTTTGTTTAAGTAAAGAATGCCACCTAGAAAACGAGCCACCACTAGAAGGACCTTGGAATGGGACGTTCTTGATAGGGTGACAGCTAAACCAAAAGCCTCTAATTCCAAAGGTCATGGTAGTTGAGGTAGAAGTGCTAGATTTGCTAGGGTAGAGACACCTAGATGTAGTCAGGGGGAGATTTACTCCTAGGATGTGAAGGATGATTGTTTGACATGAAGTGCCATCCCGAATGAGGTGGTGACGGGATTACATGGGGTTAACATAGTGGTGAAGGCATTAGCCACCAAGTTAGAGGATTTGCGGAGGAAAGGTGATGGACACCCTATAGAGCATGTTGCCAGTAGCACCAAAAGTTTGAATGATTAGCTGCAAGCTGACTTAGCACAAGTGTCAGTGCAGCTGATTTTGTCGGAGTTCATGAAGCTAAAACCCTCGAGTCATCTCATAACTGAGCAAAGAACCTAGAAGCTCATTTGACTTAAATACATTTTGTCAAGCCCAGCTCTATAATATACTTGCCATGTCATTCATGTACTTAACAGCTTATCTACATACTGGGATGTCTTGGAGAATCGTTAAAAGTCGGCATCGTACCTAGTGATACAATTAAGTCGATTAAAACCTCAAACTAGTTTGAATAGAGATTTTAGGATGTATTTGAGAGTTATTGAACCTTATAATGTCTTAATATGGTAATTCGGAGTTTGAGGATTAATTTGGAGTCAAATTAGGAATTTTTATAACATAGGGGCAAAATGGTCATTTCGACACCCGAGGGCAAAATTGGAATGTTGGAAGAGATTTTTGATCAAGTTTGACTAGTTGGAACATAATTTCAATTTGAGAAGTGAAAAATTTCAATTCCGAGCATAAGGGCAAAACAGTCATTTCACGTGTCCACGAGGACGCAATTGAAATTTTTGAAATTTTACACCACCATGACACTTGTCAAGTCCATGAATTTCACTGATTATCATTTTTATATCTTGGATAATTAAGAGATTACATGTGGTGGTGAGAAAATGCTTAATTGTTAAGTTTTAACCATGGACCAATCACATGGTGACACATGTTAAGTTTTAATATTTTTATAATTTCCTTTATAAACTCAACATAAACTCTACCATTTCACTCTTCATGGCCGGCCAAAGCAAAGAACAAAGAGAAAAGAATAGAAACAAACCCTAGAGAGAAAAATTCAGGAGAAATTTGTTGAATTTCAAAGAACAAAGCAATCAAAGGTAAGATTTTTTAATTTTATCTTAAGATCTACCTTTCCCATGATTTCTTTTTCATTTTCTATGGATGAAACACAAGTTTCCATGAGGAAAGACTTGCTGGCCAAACATAGGGAGAGAGGTTTTGATGGTGGATTTTGCTAGATTTCATGATATCTTAGTGTTTTTAGTTGTTTGATGATGTTTGGCATGAAAAACAAGCAAGAAAATCACATGCTCTTCAGCAACCCTCTTTGGCCGAATTTTACAGATGACATGTTGACGATCGATTTTGTTGTATTTTATGTTATTTAGCTCGTAATTGATGATTTATGGTATCGGATATCGAAAACGACTATCGAAAAGTATAGTTCCTTTAGTAAATGACTTGAACAATAATGAGAAAATCATAGTAAATGTACTTGGATTTGATTCCTAATGATGTAGATGGATTTATTGGACTGTGTTAACACTGATTAGCATGTTAGTTCAGAATCAGAATGAATTTCGGTTACGATGAATTAAGTCACAATCAAGCTCATTGAGGTACTTTGGTGTATTTGGAATATTGGAAGTGTAATGAATATATTTGAAGTTGAATCGAATGTTTTGGTTAATTCAACAGTGTATAGTTCGAGTTAGATCGAATACAAATTCAGTCTGATCATAATTGAACCCACGTAGAATATCGTCTTTAAGTGATTATTCGAACATTTCTCATTCAATTTCATACATTCATAAAAAGCCTAAAATAGTTTTATAACAGTTTGGCACAAATATATTTGTCTCAACTCGGAACCTCCCTTAAGCCCATGACAACTGCCGCGACGTCCCGATTGATACTCATTACTTGAAATACCAATCGGAACCCCACAAGGCTTACATATCAGTTTTAAATAATTTCCAGTCGTTTTTGACTCAAGTAAATGAAAAGATAAAAATATAGCATTTTTATATAAAACAATATTTATAGAAACACGTGTAAGTAATCTTTTGTAACTTAGAAGTAAAATAAATTGATACATACAATAATTTACAAAGTTATAATGTACAATAATAATTACAATGACAAGTGGCCCATAAATACACCAAATGTTGGTGATAGTAACTTACTGTCTGTATGATAGAGGGGTCAACTGGAATCCTCGACAAAATCGAGTATCTACAAGTTACCACAGGCTTGAAATATTTGGAAAAAAGGTGGGTGAGATTTTACAATCCCAATGAGTAAACAGACATTATTATAAATATCTAAAGGCGAGTAAAATGGAGGCAAGTTTAAACAACAAATTACAAACCATTTCATAAGGTTTTCAATTTATTTCTTAAACCATAAAATATTTGTAATTTACCAAAACAGTTGTTAAGACTTATAACTTTAATTAAAAACAGGGCTCAAGCCAAAACTAGTCCTCAGGGATACCTTGGCCGAGGCATCTAACCGAGTCCGCCAAGGTTATTAAGATATATACATGTTAAACACATATTAGTTTTGAAAACAAGTTGTTCCTTGGCATTGGCCGAGTTACACATTCATGTGGGGATTCGACGTGAAGTGAGCTTTAACACTACCCCGGGAGTTACCCTCATCGCCTCTACATCCGGAGTAACTATATAACCGGGTTTACTGTGCCCCTCTAATAGGTAGTCCATGAAAACCCGTCACTGCAGTGACTAAACCCACCAATTTTAATAAAATTTTGACAGTATAACGTGACTTTTATTTATTTACCCAACCTGTATAGTAAAAGAAAACTTACATAAATTCCCAATGCAATTATAAAATATAGCCATATATACTCATATATCATAAGCCATTCATAGGAAAATATATTTTTCAAGACAATTGACAGCCTCCAATTACTCAATTTTATAATCAATAGTTTCTTATTTCAGAAAATCAAGACAATATATTTATTTGTCACATTTATTTCTAAAACATCAAAAATCTCATTTTAATCTCATTTTCGTTTCATAAAATCCATGAAGAGCATCTAAAAATAAACTCTAGATAATTTATAATAATAATAGGTTTACTCACCGTTTGTACAAATTAAATGCTTTCTAGGTGCCCCGATCACTGTTCGTCCAGTACGACTTCCTTGCCTTTCCTGGAAGGCTCTCCTCCTAGACACATTGCAAAAATTTCACAATTTACCACATTGATGCTAAATCACTACATAATTGATTTAAATCCTATACTAATGCATGGTATGAAATGCAATAGCCTAAAATGGCTTAAACGCGGTATTAACTTACTTTTGGCACTTTACCCGATAAATTGCTAACGCTCTCTATTTTAGCTCTAAATTGTCCCATTTTCTCTCCAACATTTCTAACCATTAAATATCAGCCACTAATCCTCTAAAATCACCAAAATCAGCTCACTTTTCTCCTTGGAAAATTCGGCCAAAAATGGGACATTAACTAGGTAAATTTTCCACTTTGTTTTTCTATCACATTTAACCATTTTTCATCATTTTCTCTTCATTTCTCTTAGAATAAAAATCAGTTCTTCATCATTGTACATCATTGAAGATTTGGCCAAGGGTGGGTATTGTGAAAATTTCATGCTTTCTTGCCCAATTTGATTTCTATACACATTTAACTAACTAAAACTATCAATTTAACTAAAAATCAAAACATAAGAATTTCAAATTCCTCCCCCTTGAAATTCGGCCAGCACTTGGTATCACTTTTTGATCTCTCTCCTCAAGCATGCTAAATGGAAACAAAGGCATAAGAAAGGTAGAAATCAAGCTAAAGTCGAAAAATTTTACGGTTAGACGTGTAAACGGACAAAAAATGCGATTTTCCCTTTGAATTTTCTAGTTTTCCTTTGGTTTTTCTCTTTTCTTCCTTTCCTCTCTATTTTCTCTCTTGTTCTCTCCTTATGGCCAGCCATCACCTGATGTGGGGTTCAAATGGGTTGACTTTCCTTTAAAAAAATATTAAATCATTAAAAAGTGCCATGTGTCACTTTCCCATTGGCCCGTTTTGAAAATTTCGTCCTTTAAACTTCAATTTTTCACCACTTAGAATATCATAGTTATTCATACCCAAAATAAATAAATCCTATAATTTTAACAAGTTTTGGGTGGTGAAAATTACGGTTTTACCCCGGGGCAACAAAATTAATCTTTTGCCCCTATGTTTCGAAAATTACCGGAATTGAAAATTTTCACTTCCTATCATCAAATTATACTCCAAACAGTTAATCTTGGTTAAAAATTTCACTCCATGATCAAATTATTATCTTAGGTGGAAAAATAACGATTTTGCCCCTAAACATCAAAATTTCCAATTTTTCCCCATATGAACCCTCGAACTCCGAACAATCATTTTTAGTCATTCCTGGATTGTAAAATATTAAATTTCATCCTACGATTCCTATTTGAACTAGTTCGAGCTTAAATCAACTCAAGTGTACTGTTAGGTACAATACCGGGTTTCGTCTATTCTTAGGAACTTTTCTAGCGTAATAACATGCTACTCAATGCATGTATGTCATGACATGTGTTTATAGGGTCGAGTTTTACAATATTGAATTATGTGTCGTGTATTATGTATAGGTGGTGAGCCATTTGATAAAGGTAAAGATATCATACCCGAGGACCAAGAATAGGAGCACTCCAAACTCCCGCTATTGTGATTAAACAGATGATCATCTTAACTATCTAAAGTAGTTTATACTCATTTTTATGATTTTAAAGAATAATGAACTTAAACCGTAGATTTTTATGTTTTATAAGTTAAGTGTTGGTTAAATGAATGAGATTTATAAATTGTTTTGCAATTCAATGATGATTTTGGAAATTGAGTAAATGGAAACTATATACTTGTGTTATCTATATATATATATATATGGTTTGAATTGATGGCTTATGACAATGTGATGGCATGAATGGTTGGATTTGTGGTTTGTGGATTATATGAATTGTTTTGTTTTACCTTGACAGGCTGGGTAATATCATATTAGCCATGTCATGCTGTTGAAATTTTTATTGATTTGGTGGGTTATTTGATTAACTTATTGCAGTGGGCAGGTTTTCGTGGACCAGCCTATTAGAGGGGCATCGTAAACCCTGTTATATTTTACCTTAGCATGAGAGGTGCGAAGGGTATCTCCTAAGGTAAGTTTAGAGTTCACTTCACGCCGAACCACCACATGAGGATGAAACTCAGCCAATGCCAAGGAATGGCTATATTTTAAAAGTAAAAACATGTTTTATGGGTATATGTCGTTTTAACATCCTTGGTGGACTTGGTTGAATGCTCAGGCCAAGGTGTCACCGAGTATGAGTTTTGGCACAAACTAAGTTTTTAAAAGAATCATAAGCCTTGTTGATTATTTCGATTAAATGTAATTGTTTTATATTAATTGAAATGAGTTTAAATGTTATGAATCATATTATGATGGGATGATTTAACTGTCTCCATTTACTCGACTTTAGATGTTGTAGATGAACTTTGCTTACTCACTGGTTTTATAAAAACTCACCCCTTCTTTTTACCCATTTCAGACTCAAAACAGTCTGTAGACAACCGATTTTGTCGAAGGTTGCTTTTGGATTTGCATCCTTAGAAATTGAAGGTCTACAATCTTGTATATTTTCGATTATATTGGGACCCACATGTCATTGTAGAATATTTTTGTATACCTGGTTTAGTGTGCTCTTATATATATGAATTTATTTTACTCTTATACTACAAAAATTATTTATGCAGGATTCTCTAAATATTGTTTTATAAGAAAATATAATATTTTATTTAATATTTTTATTTAGTTTGATTAGCCATAATTTCATTTTAAATGGATGAGTTAGATTACTAAAATTATTTTTAGATAAGAAATGTATATTTTTCGATCGTATGCTATATTTTTACCAGGTTTCAATTTTTTTGAGTAAAAATGACCAAAATACCCTTGTGTGGCAGAAATTACTTTTTGTTTGTTTTGATTTAAAAATAGTTTATATTCCCTTAAAACATTATATTTAGTAACTATTGCTCACAGGGGAGATGTAAAATTGATGCAAGAGCCTTGTGAGGTTTCGGTTGACATTTCGGGTAATGAATGTCTATCAAGACATCGTGGCGATTGTCACGGGCTCGAAGGAAGTACCGGGTCATGACATATTTAGATCTTTGGCCTCTTCTATGCCAGTGACTTTAGGTCTTTTAGACTTTGGTAGGCAATGGAGGATTTGCTTCACGAGCTAAGCATTTGGAAATTCTTTTCCTAACACTTAAAGTCCTCCTATAATTTTAGTGAACCTCTCAAACATCTCTTTAATAGATTCCTCATCCTTCATATTGAAAAGTTCATTGTCAAGTATCAACATGCTTATCTTTGATTCCTTTACTTGACTAGTCCCTTCATAATAGTTTTCTAAAGTATCCCAAATCTCTTTTGCAAAAACGCACATAGCTACCTTATTAAATTCACTCTCATTAAAAGCACACAAAATGGCTATTATAGTTTTGTGATTTAGCTGTATCAACTTCTTATCCCCATCATCCCATTCAACTATTGTTTTAACGTGTTTCACACCATCAATAGTTTTGCTAGGAGTGTGAGGTCTATTAATAATAATATCTCAAAGATCTAAATCAATAGATTGTATAAAGTTTTCAAACCTCATTTTACAAATGAGTAGTTCTCCCATTTAAACAAAAGAGGTGTCATAACTCAGTTTCCGAGCCATGACCGGCGCATGGGCTCAATGGGCATAGCCCACTAAGCCTAAGCATGCCTATTTATATGACCTGTTCATCATTCCATCGAAAGTTCCTAATGTAAAACCCGACCCTATAAATACATGTCATGACATACATGCACTGAGTAACATGTTATTATGCTAGGAAAGCACCTAAGAAAAGACGAAACCCGATATCGTACCTAACGGTACACTTGAGTTGATTTAACCTCGAATTAGTTCAAATAGGAATTGTAGGATGAAATTTAATATTTTATAGTCCAGGAATGACTAAAAATGATTGTTCTGAGTTCGAATGTTCATTTGGGGTAAAATTGGAAATTTTGATATTCAAGGGCAAAATCGTCATTTTGCCACCTAAGATAATAATTTGATCATGGAGTGAAATTTTTGACCAAGATTAACTATTTAGAGTATAATTTAATGATAGGAAGTGAAAAAGTTTAATTCTGGTGATTTTTGGAAAGTAGGGGTAAAATCGTAATTTTGCCACCCACGAACAAAATTTGAGATTTTGAGAGAATTTAGATCAAATTTGACAAATTGGAGAATGGTATGAGTATAAGGGATGAAAAATATGTCTATGGGCAATTTTTCAATTTTTTGGACACAAATGTAATTTTTCACTTTTACGGGGGCAAAAGTGTAAATTTTAAAAATTACTCCACCGAGACCTTGGATAAGTCTGAGAATTTTATCTAAGATATGGATATGTGGGACAAGTGTATGGTGAAAATTTGGAAACAAATGGATGAAATTTTAAAAATGGGCCAATGGGAAAGTGACACATGGCATTTTTT
>NC_030853.1:13974294-14003047 GCF_000208745.1 Theobroma cacao | reverse complement strand
GTTTAAAGAAATCATGATGCACTTATTTTCAAAAACAATGCAATTTAGTTTAGTTCTTATTAAAACCCCTCATTAAACCCTTAATTGGTTAATCACTTGATGATGAAGGATCCATGCACAACAAAGAATTTGAAGAGTGAAAACTTTAGTAGCATTCAAGCAAGTCAAGCGAAATGACTGATCCTTGTTGCAGCGAGAATGAATTTTTGTTGCAGGGAAATTTGGGCTCAAATCATCAGCTAGCCGAGGGTTTTTTACTAAAACACCTCATTTCAAACTTAATTAATTAATTCCTTGATGTTGGAAGTCCATGATCAACTATGATGCTAAAGAAGTGGAAATATGGCAGAAACCAAACAAGGTAGCAAGCATGACAGAAGGTTTCTTGCTGTAGCGAAACCACCTGTAGACATCTCACTGCAGCGAGTTACAAGGTTGCAGCCAGCCTCCCAACTCTAGAGTTTCTCGCTGCAGCAAGAATGATTCTCGCTGCAGCGAGAAACAGAACACCAAGAAGAAAGTTCTCATTATATCAAGAAAAGGCCATTCTGCTACAATGACAAAATCAACTTGAAAATACTTAGCAATTTCCAAGGTTCAACATGCAACATTTCACATACATTACAACCATATACCATATTCATGAACTTTCTATTGCATAAATATATATATAAACACCAATACCACCACCGCCTCACCCAGCTCATGTGCAACCCCCACATCGTGCACATAGTTGGAATCATCATGTGCATCCTCCACATCATGCACAGCTAATACCACCTTGTGTATCCCCACATCGCACACAAGCAATACCATCATCCACACTCCCGCACCCGTCATCACCAGCATGTGCATCCCTCACATCGCACACACACACGGTTATATTTATTACACAATATTAACTATCGATACACAACATATATATATATATATATATATCAACATCCTATAGGAGCACAAGAATTCATCATATTGCACACTCACCACATAAAACGTTTTAATAAAGGCTTGTTCCCATGCATAATCTTTAAGGAAAAATCAAATAAAAATCATTCACATGCTTCATCCAAATACAATATATTTCCCAAAATATTTTAAATGCAAGTTCACTCACCTTGGTGGGTTTGTAATTGAATTTCTTTTCAAAATTCTTCCAAACTAATAAGGGAAATCACTCCCTCTCTCTCTACACGTCCAACTAGTGAGTAAATGTACTTAAGAAAGACTTTTGAAGGCTGTTGGGGTGTAAAAGTGGAAGAGCATGAAAAACCCTATGAAAGGGTGTAGAAAAACATGAGAAATAAAGCTAATTTAGGGAAGTTTTAAAGGTTTCAAAGGACACTTCCATGAAAGGTACAAAGAAACATCGAATGGAGAGGAGGATAGAGGAAGAAGAAGAAGAGAAGCTGCTAGAAAACTGAAGAAAAGCTGCTGAGGATTAGATATTTATAGTTAAAGTTTATCTAATTTTCATACAATTTACAATAATGCCTTTAACAAGGCCACTTGTCTTCCTACTTTCCTTTATGCACTCTTTTTACTCCTTTAACTCTAAAACAAAGTCCATAATAGTCTAAAAGTACTCAAGTTCATGAAAACTTAAAAATTTAGACCCCAAATGAAAAATGACCATTTTACTTTTACCAAGGAAATCATCATTATTTCTATTTCCTTCGTCGTTTTATCTTTATTTTCATCATTCATTTATGTCTTAGGCCTACTTAGGCCTTAATAATGTTTGAAAGCAGACTTCTAAGGGCTCACTAAGGAAATGATGAAATGACCCCTAATTCGTGATATCGCGTCGACTTCTAGCTACGAGTCTATAAAGATCAAGGTCTCACAAAAAGTCACGTCACAAATTATCCTTCTCCAATGAAGGTTGAGAATGCCATTGCTGTTACTTTAAGCTTTTTGTTTAGGATCTCTCAAAGGTGGTTAAACTTGCAAAACTTGATAACATGCTCTGATACCAATTGTTTAAAAGATAAGCATAAAGTAAAACTACCAATAAGAGGTGAATTGGTTGTGAAATAAAACTTTTCCCAATTTTGAAAAGCTTTGAAGATGAAGTAGGAATTTGAGAAAATAGAATATCAAAACAAAATATGAAATGAATAAGTAAAGATTAAAAAAAGAAAAAGTACTCAACAAGATTTTTATGGAGGTTTGGCCTTCCAATGCCTACGTCATTTCCTTTGATAGCACATGGAGTTCAAATCCACTATCAGCTTACCTTGTCAACAAGATCAGGTGCAACCTTTACAACATACCTTTTATAAGATCAAGTGTAGCTTCTACCAAGACACTATCATTTTCAAGTTCAAGTACAACCTTTGCACAAGTTACAACCTTTTAAAGGATTAGGCAAAACCCTTTTACCTTTTGCTTGGAGGTATAATCAATTCAACAGTGGATTCTTAAAAGCCTTTAGCTTAAGACCTCTCAAAAGGCTAATAAAGAAGTTTAGGTTCAAAAAGGTAAAAGCTTTCTCAAAAGATATGAAGGAAGGTTTAAGCTCAAAAATTATCAGTTAAAGGATAAAAATGTGATCTTTAGGTTCTACTCTTACTCAAAGATAAATTTTTTCTTGTCACAGCTCTTTTTCTTATTTTTTTGCTATTTACTTCTTTAATGATGATTCATATTAATTCAAGTTCTTTGCTTTAATGTCCTCAAGGTAGGTATTTATAGCCTTTGTGATTTCTTACTTGTTGCAGTGAAATTTGAATCACTTTTTATACATTCTAGCCAACTTGCACATTTTTGTCACATATGTAAAATTGATTCTTTGCTGTTGAGTTGTCGATTCTTCACAAAGTTTGGAACTTTTTGTCTCTAGTGAATCAATTCTTCTATTTTGAGATGTCAGTTCTTCCTAAAGTCTAGAGCTTTTTCTTTGTGGAAAATCGATTCTTCTATTTTAAGATGTATGTTTTCTACAACTGGGTTCAAAGGCGATGCATTTGCAATCTTGGAGAATTGATTCTTCTGCCTCAATTTGAGCTTGATTTTTAGCACTCCAATTTTATCCAATTGTACCATCTTTTTTTTAGTCACCGAGTTTTTGAATCTTGCTTTTAGTGCTTTAAGAACCGATATCTTCTCCATGAGGAATTGATTCTTTCTTTTTTGCTTTCTAGCTTCTGCATTTTGTCCCTCCAAAATTGATTCTTTCTCTCTAAGGTGTCGATTCTTCACAAATCCTATAGCTTCTGTCGTCCAAAAACCAACTTATTCTTTTCTCAAAATTGATTTTTCATTGTTGATCTCTGCTTAAGAATTGACTTATCCATTCTTCAGAATTGATTCTTCCTATGATAATGAAATAAATTTTGCTTTCTTTTCATTTAAGAATCAAGTTTTTTCTTTTGAGAATTTGATTCTTAGGTTGACACTTTCAATTTGAAAAAAATCTTTAGGAAAATTGAGTGACATTTCTTTAAGTTCAAGAGCATAATCATTCACTTTCAAAGCATGTTTAATCAATCTTAGCATTTCAATATATCTTTCTCTTAAGTTCAGCTTTATAACATATTTAAGGATTTTCTTCATATTCAAAAGTATTTTTCATTAAGCTCATTAACTTCAATCAATTTTTCATTCAAAACAAGAATAAAGCTAACAATCTCTCCTTTTTTGATATAACAAATTTAAGAGTTAAATTTGTTCATTGAAGAAAACTCCCCTTGAAATTATGCTTAAGAGTTCAAAACATTTTTCTCAAGTAAAGCTCCTCTTGAATTTGTGCAGTTTCAAAAAGATTTATATTTGAGTTGGAAAGCACTTTCGAAATCATTTTGAGAAATCCAGCCATAATGAAAAGTTAAGCTTTGCAAATTTACAAATAATATTCTTCCCTTTTTTATTATATAAAAAAGGACCAAAAAATAGAGTATTAGAATATAAAACTCATAAAGACAACATATCATCATTAGTACCAAAACTTAAAAAAAATCCATAAACAATTGCTTGCATATGGTTAGTCAAAAGTGTCAACCAATATTAGGAAGCATATCTCATGCGCTATGGATATCAGGATGCATATGAATGAATGTATGCAAATGAAAATATAGAAAATGTTCTAAAAATTACAAAAAGAAAATGTGTTCCATATTTAATATCTGTCTCTAGTGGATTGACTTGAGGATCAACAATTTAGATCAAACTTCTTCTTAAGTTGACTTATCTTATTTTTATGCTCCTTTTGTTTATGCAGCAACTTTTTGATTTAATTGTCAAAGTAGTTGTCCATTTCTACAATCAAAGAGTTCATGGTGTTTTGGGAAAGAGGATTTTCAATGTTAATGAATTTCCTGCTGTCATTTGTTTTTGTTTCTTTTTGTTCAAGAACTTGTGCACGTGTCATATTCTTAGGATACCATTTCCCTTCAACCAAGTAATATTCAAACTCCTTTATCACTTCTTTAATGGTCTTCTAACTTTGACATCTAATCATCAAATCTGCACTAGTGTCAACCTCAAGTGCATCTATCAATTGACTAACCACCAATCCATGAATTAATCTTTTATTCTTTCTTTCAATTCCTACCATTATATCTCTAAAAATAAAATGACCCAAGTTGACTTGCTTGTTGTGTCTGATGTGATGCATGAAGAACATATCTTCACTCTTCAGATATGAATATTCTCTCCCACTTGGTCTTGAAAACTAACACAAAATTAAGTGTAAATTCTATCATGAAAGCTTAGATAGTTTATAGTGAAAAGCTATAATGGTGTTGGAAGAGGGAAAATAAAGAACTCATTCTCTATGTCATGCTCATTGAGTCCACAACGTAGACTTTCTAGGTTTATTCCAAAGTTAGGAATTTCTAAGACATGATTAACTATTGGTGTAGAAATACCTATTTCTCTTCCCATGATTTATGTAGTGAACATAACCCTAGAAGTATATGCCTTTCCTTTATGGTTAGTGAATGTAGTGTCAGCATTTGAGTAGAAAACTTCACTAAATTCCCATAATAAGGTCTATTCATTTCTAAAACTGTCAATCGACATTGTTCTTTGAGGTTCTTTATATATGGAAATTCTAGTGTGCTCAAGTAATCAAAGTCAATTGGCTGGCCAAGAATCACTTGAAGATATAAAAACAAACACAAACACTTGTTGAAGTTCTTCCTAAAACTGTGATGAGACCTTAATGGTGATTCTCCTTTTTGGTCTCCGGTAGAATTTTCATGCCTTGTTGTCATGACTATTGATTCTTTTGATAAACAAGTTGTGGTGAAGAGAATTGAGAGAGTTCCATAGTAGATTTGCAATAAAGTTACGGAAGATGAACATACTAATAATATATATATACACACACACACACACACACATATATATATATATATATTTCTTTTAATCTTATAAGAAGAGCTATTTGGCCTTTTGTCTTCTTTCTCTGAAGTTTTAACATTCCTTAAGTGGATTCTGTCACTTTGACTTGTACATTTATTTCATTTGACTATTGAGTTCTTAATCTCTTACATTCTCAATGATAGTCATTAAAATACTAAATTTAGACTTAAATACTTTGCCTTTATGCCTAGGGTTGAGAAAAAGTTAGATGACTTCTCATATTGAATGCATGCGTTTCATGTCCTGAAAAGACATTCAAGATAAATAGGATAATATTATTCATATTTCATTATTGTTCATACCTTGATTCTCATACCTGTTTCAAACCTTATAAGGAGTCTTGAGTTCTTTGAAAAGCATTCTGTTTTTGAAAAATCAATTCTTCAAAACAAAAATATCGATTCTTTCACTTGACATTTTGGTTTTCCTTCTTGTAGTTTTGACTTATCTGCAACATAGATTTTCACTTGATTTTTGGCATTCAAATTTCTTTGGATTCTTTCTTTAGTCACAAAAAAAATTTAGAATAAGAATTTATTTATTCAATCAATTTTCTTTTATAATTTTTAAGAGCATTTCTTAGCTGTTCATTTTCATTTCCTACATCATTGAGATTCATTTCACATAATCTGAAATCCATTTTCAATTTCTTTTTCTTTTTTTCTAATTCAAGTTTTGCATTTTTGAAAAATTCATTTGTAACATTAAGATTTGAAATCTTTTCTTCATTTTGTAAATTTATTCTCTCATACCTATGAATTAATTCATCAAAAACCTCCTCAAATTCTACAAAAGTGTATTTAAACATACCATTAGATAGATATTCTACTTTTCCTTCCAGATTCAGGAACGAATAGCTTACTTCTTCACTTTATTGTGAGGATTGAAACTTACTTAATTCATCGTCACTGATTGGACCATTATTTTTTTCCAGCTCTTCTTCTCTATATATTTCTTCCAATCTTTCCCCTACTTCTTTCGCACTATTGCATGAAGGTACTTTTTGTATTCTTTGCTTCCAAGTGCAGAAAAGAAAAAGTGCATGGCTTTGGCATTGAGTTTCGCCATGTCTAAGTGATTTCCATCCATTCACTTAATTCTCTGTTAAACTTGCATGAGCCATCTTTAATTATTATGTAGACTTCATGATCATTGCTTAGAGAAACTATTTTATATGATCATTCCAATGTTGATAATCTTCACCATTGAACTTTGGACACTCTACTATTGATTTTCCTTTGTTAGGGGTGGAGTTTATTTCCATGGAAATGATTTATCCTGGTTCTTCACTTTTGTTATGGTGGTCATTCTTAGAAACGAGGTTTTTCATGTTCCTTCCTCATCCACAATTTCTTTTTTGATAATCATTGTTTGACTTTGACATTCAGTATCAAGATATTGTGAGTTGTCCATTTGCATATTATAATTCATAAGATATTCATCCATGGGATCATCAATTGCCATATAATAGAATTTGTCTGTCTTTTTTCCCTTTCATTTGTGATGCACCACTGTCACTCCATGTTGCAACCAAGGCTTTTCTTTTGAATTACTGTAACACCCAGTACCCTCGTATAGAAGCCAATATGACCTCATCAATAAGACGAAGGGTCCATTCATGTAAATTTAATTGCCAAAGAGCAGTGAGAAGTGAAATGAGTATTTTGGAATAAAATATTTCACACGTAATAAAATAGTAATTAAATAATAATATTTTTATCGAGGATGAATTAACGAGTTAAAAGGTGATTCGAAAGTAAATCGGGGCAAAGTAAGATGTTTTGGAGCCCTAGAAGGCTAAAAGAAAATTTTAGAATAAAATAATATTTTATTAATAAAATAATAATAAAATATTAATATTTTATCTGTTGTCGAAATTGGTCATGAAAGAGGATTATATGACTAATCTAAGTGGGGGAGAAGAAATAAGAAAGAATTTTGAAAAAAAATGACGATAGTGGGACCAATATGTCTTTATTAAATAGAGCTAGAGTGGGTAAGTAAATATTTAAATATTTTGGTGGCACCTTGGTGAAGTGTAACTTTGATATTTTGATTGTACACATGTAAAGGAGGAAAGATAAAAGGAATTGGAATTTAAGAAATGTTGGAAGGACCCAATTGTAAAGGATGAAGGTCACATGGTAAATAAGGAAAAGTTTGAAGACTCATTTGCAATTTCAATATTTGAAGTTGAAAATGGGAATTTCCTAACTAAAGAAGGCTAGAATATGAGGAATATGAGATATACATGTGGAAGTTACTATTACATGCAAACTATGGTGTGCAAAAAGAAAAAGTTAGTGGGGGATATGTGGGACCCCGACCATGTGAAGTAAAAGAAAGAATAAGACTAAAATTTATTTGCATGTAATGTGATTGGTGTAATGGTGGTCTAATGAAGAAAGAAGAAAGTGAGTTGCATGTGACTTGAATGGGACAATGAGTGACTAAATAAAACATGAGATAAAAGTGGTGCATGGAATAAAAAAATGAAAAAAAAGAATGGAAAGTCAAGGTGGTAGGTGGAAAGGTTGCTAAGCCTTTTGCCTTGCAATTTTATCACATAAAATAAAAGAAAAAATACAAAAAAGTCATCAAACTTTGGGCAATCCGCCTATGCAAGAAAAGTAAAGAAAAAAGAAAAGAAAATAATTGAAAAGAATGTGGCTTTGGGCAATCTGCCCATATGTGGGCAAAGATGAAAAAGTGAAGCCATTTTCAAGGCTTTGGCCTTGAGAAGTCCGCCCATAACCAAGAAGAAAAGAGAAAGGAGAAGAAAGGAAGAAGAAAAGAGAAAGGAGAAGAAAGAAAAAAAAAAGAGAGAGAAAGGAAGGAAGGTTCGGCTTGGAGAAGTTAAAAAAAATCGAGAGGTTTTTCCTCCCACCCACACGCCATTGTTGAAATTTAAAAGAGTCTAGTAGTTTGGCTTAAAGATTTCAAGGTAAAGAAGGTAAAAATTGTTAGTTTGATTGAATGCATGCTTTTTGAACCAATTTTAATGTGTGAAAATATTTGTGGTAGCAAAAGAATACCGTGTGGATGCCAAGGAAAGCATGCATGTTGGTGATTCATAAAGAATGTGAAATTACACTACCAAAGAGCTTGAGATTTCTTGGTTTAGATCAAGATAAATTATTGAGGAAAGGTAAGATAAATTATGGCCTTATCCTTGATTGTTTATGTAATATGATTATGGGTTAGGAAGAATGCCTATATTGGTTGTGAGATTTGATGTTGTGAAAATGTAATGTTTAAAGAAAGTAAAAGATAAGGATTATGCATGCAAAGATTTAAGACTTCTTTGGTAAAATTGCTGCCATATATGATTGTGTGTGAGCATGAGATTAACTATGAAATAAGGTTAAGGATTTTTTGATTGAAGTGCTGTCCGTATATGTGTGGAATTAAAGATACTGAATCTGAATTGTTGCTAGGAAGCTTAAGTAATGAAAATTGCCGTGGTGGCATGCTAGATGAGGTAACGGGTGACTGGCAAGTAGAATTAGCTAGATACGCATCCGAGTCAATAGCAATGTAGTATCCTACTATTGTAAGGTGAGTAGAGGGTGTCGATTTCCAAATTTCCATACTATATATATAGATATATTGCTATACAATTAATAGATGTGTTGATTTACTTTAAATGCAATTTGTGGATAGAATGAGCTGGTAGATAACCTAGGAAATTGTGAATGCCAAAGTATTTGAAGTTGTTTTGACCTTATACACATATAAGTTATATACGTAAAAGATTTTAAAACTAGAAAACAAGCTTTTCAATACGATTTATGTCAAAATGTGCCTTATTGATTGTGTAATGTGCATTCATGAATGAATTTCATATTCACCATGCTGATTTGACATCTAAACCTCATGCAAAGGGTTTTACCTTGCAAAGTTTTACAAAAGAGGGTTTTAGTATGTTACCATGATTGGTATTTTGAAAATGATTTGAAATGATCTTTTGAGAACCCAATTGGCTTTTAAGTTGTTTTACTAAACCGGGAGATTTGAGAATAGGTCGAATGTCACATCGGGAGAGTGTGACCCTTGTGCACAAGTGAGCTCTAACTAGATAACTTTTGGTTTGTCGACAGGCTGTTACACGTGGCTAGAGCCATGGTCTGTGATTATACGTGGCAAGGCCACAAGTTGTGATATGTGGATAGGCTATAAATGATATTTGCAGTTGTGATCGCTTGATTTCTCCGATGTCAGCCAACATCATTGAGACTACCATGGCTGTGGGATCCAGTGGAGTGAAGCTTATTGGCTCCATTAGTTTTTGATAATAATAAAACATTCCCATTCATTTGTGTCTAATATCTTTACTTGAGTGTGCAAGAAAATTAATATATGAAATTAATCATTTAACTCCTCAAAGAGTATATCAAAAGAGAAAGAGGGATAAAAATAACAAGAAGCAAGTGTCTAACAAGGAGGAAGCTTATTGGTGAAACAAGGAAGAACGTTGGTTGACCAAGATTCAAAATTAGAGAAATGGCGGGCTGAAAAGTTTGAGAAACAGAACCAACTTAGTCGATCAAGCTAGTCGACTAAGTGCTCTCTACCAAGATCTGCAAACCAGAAACAGAATTAACTTAGTCAACCAAGTCAGTCGACTAAGAGCTCTCTGTCTGCAATTTGAACCAGAGTACTACAAGACAGATTAACAGTTAGGACTCATCCTCAACTGTTTCCAACGGCCATAAACTGTCAAACTGCCATCAGAGTTACATCTTCAAGTACAAAAAGGTCTTCCAACAATTGGAAACAAGTTCTTAGAAGTTTTGGAGGAGATTTGAGCCATATAGAGCTAAAAAAACCAGAAAATCTTCTTTACACCTTGCTGCACTTAAACGCCCATCTCTTGTATTTGTACTTTACACTCAACCTTATACCATTTAGATCAACTTGTGATCATAGGCAATTTCTTTTACTTCTCTTTATATTCTTAGAGTGAGGGAGTCACTCTAAGTGTTTGTTTCAAGCTAAGATTGCTTGATTGAGTGTATAGGTTCTGACTTAGCCTTGAAAAGTTAGTTATTGGGTTTTGGTTGATCTTGTGAAAAACCATTGTTGTAGGTTATGGTTGAGCCTTTGAAAAACCACTTTGGGTTTTGGTTGAGCCCGTGAAAAACCATTGTGAAAGGTTATGGTTGAGCCTTTGAAAAACCACTTTGGGTTTTAGTTGATCTCGGTAAAAACAATTGTGAAAGGTTTTGGCTAAACCTGGTAAAAGCCATTGTAAAGCTTGGTGAAAGCTTGTGAATTTCACCAGTTCATAATGGATTTGTTGGGAAAATTCTTGGTTAAATAATCAAGGTAGTGGGTGTAGGTTTTAGACCGAACCACTCTAAATTGTTGTGCATCTTATACTCTATTTTTATTTTCTTAAGTTCTGAAAATTAGTTTCCAATATTGTTAAGGGCCGAATTATGCTATTCACCCCCCCTCTAGCACATATTATCGGGACCAACAGAGCTGTTCGATGTTATTACATGGAAGTGGGTACATGAGTTCTTATTTCTATTACCTACTCGAGAGTGATATCTTTTTGGGTTCTCTATATGTATTCTTTTGCATGGTGAAAACTATAAGATTTTTTGCAGCTCTCCTATTTATACTATGATGTTGGATTTAACTCTTCGCGTATGAGGCGATTTACGAATTTGTGTATAAGCTTTGATAATATTTGATTTCTCGGGAGCGTGCGTGGTTATACTGATTTGATTTGGGTAAAGATGTTAAATGATTTCGACGGCAAAAGTCTTTTACTTATACTAGTTTTAATATGTTACTTGAGATGATCATTTTGCATCACCACTTATGGGTTTACATGTAAGGAACAAATACTGCATTTGATTTTAAGTTGTTTACACATATTCATATGTTTGTAATGTTCAAACTTCTCTACTTTATACTTGTTTCCCATCTACACCCTACTCACGTGGTTAATGATCACTAAGTTTGTGAGACTCAGCCCTTTATTTACTTTTGCAGGTAAGTAATCAACTCAAGTGCATCATGCAACACATCGAGACTTGCTGCAACGTAGGTAATGGCATCTTTTAGACTTTTACCTTGAGTCGCTCCACTACCTAGGTGTTGTGTAACATAAAGCTACTAGATTGTATAAAATTATCATTAATCTTTCAGATGTGTAGTTTGTTAAAAACTTTAAGGTTATGTATTGGATGTTAAGTGTGAAGTTGGGACAAGCAAGGATATTGTAACTAGTTGCTATATTTTAATTGCAATCGGTTTTTAGGTTTAAGTAAATGATAGTACTGATGTTACCAGTTAATTCTAATTATCTAGAATCTCAATTAAGGCTGGTTTAGGATTTGGCAAGCTCATTTGCAAGTCTCGAACGTCAGTAACCATCGAGGAATGGTTGTTACAAGTACTTTGGACTGTTCTTCTCAATATTTGGACATTCATATCTAATATGACTAGATTTCTTGCATTCGTAACAAACGACGTGATCATTTTCATAATCATCTTTTGATGTGTCTCTTCTTAGATTTCTTCTTGGTTTTTCTCTCTCGAAAAATCTTATGCTTTCTTGTTTGTTCCTTAAAAATCTATTAAATCTTTTAGTCAATAGTGCTAGCTCTTCATCATCCCTATTTTCACATCATCAAATTCAATATTCTTTTCATTTTCTTCCTCAACTACCTTAAGAGCAATGCTCTTCTCCATTGCTTCTTATCTAATTGCTTAATCTTTTTCTTTCTTATGCCTAAGAGTCATCCCATAAGTGAGCAAAAAACCTAAAAGCTCATCTAACTTAAATACATTCAGATCTTTGGCTTCTTCTATGGCAGTAACCTTTGGTCTCCAAAACTTTGGTAGGTAAGGAAGAATTTTTTTTACCAACTGTGCATTTGGAAATTCTTTGCTTAAAGCTTTAAGTCCTCTTATAATTTTGGTGAACTTTTCAAACATCTCTTTAATATATTCATCATCTTTCATTTGAAGAGTTTACAGTCAAGTATTAACATGCTTATCTTTGATTTTGTCAAGCCCGGCTCTACAATATGTTTATTATGCCATCCCTACAATATGGTAATGTTTAGCATGAAAAACCGTATACCCCTCAAGAACCTCCATTGGCCGAATCTTCCTTGTAGAGTATTGATGATGATTTTGATTTTATTTCAAGTGATTTGGTTAGGAATTAGTGATTTATGGTGTGAGAATCAAACTTGAAAAATTATAGTGTTGATGCACCCACCATGGCCAAATTTTCCAAGAGAAAATGTAAGGATGATTTTGCCATATTTGAAGTTATTTAATTTGTGTTTGATGATTTGGAGTATTGGTAGGAAAAATGGAATTATTTGGAGTTGAATTGGATGTATTGGCCAATTAATCGGGTGATAGATCGAATTAGGCAAATACCGTTTTATTTATGTACACAATTGAATTTGTGTAGAACACCGTGTTTAGACGATAATCCGAACAATTTGCATTCCATTTCATGCATTAGTATAGAGCCTGAATCGGTTTTATAACAATTTAGCACAAATGTAGTAAATGGCTTATAGTGCATTATGTCTAGGTGGTGAGCATTCTGGCAAAAGTAAAGAGATAGTACCCGAGGATCAAGAATCAGAGTACTCAAAATTCGACTCCCGAAATAGTGAGTAACCTTACTATCATCTTAATTATCTAAAGTGGTTTTTATCCGATTTTGTGATTTTATGGAAAATGAGTTTAATGGTAAATATTTGTGTTTTGTAATTAAAATGTGATTTAATGAAATAATTTTATAAAATTGTCTTGAAATGAATTGATGGTTTGAAAATAGAGTAATTGGAGACTGTTTTCATGTGTTGTAAATTCATGGTTTGAATCGAATGACTTATGACAATATTTACATGAATGGCTGAATTGGTATTTGTGTTGAAAATGTATAAACTGTTGTTTGCCTTGATAGGCTGGATAATGATAAAATTGCTGTCAAGCCCGATCTTATAAAATACTTGCCATGTCATTCATATGATTGACAATATGCTTGCATACTTGGAAAGCCCCGAAAGAAAAGTCGTTAAAAGACAACAATGTACCAAATGGTACAATTAAGTTAATTTTAGCCTCGAACTAGATTAAATAGAGAATTTAAAATGAAATTAAGAATATTAAAGTCCTAGAATGGTTTAATATGGTGATTTGGAGTTCGAGGATCAATTTGGAGTCAAACCAGAATTTTCACTGTTCAGGGGTAAAATGGTCATTTGCCACCTAGGGACACAATGGGAACTTTTAGAAAAGATTTTTTTGGCCCCATTTGACTTATTGGAGTATAATTTGAGGGTTTGGCAGTGAAAAAGTTTAATTCTGGTGATTTCTAGAGTGTATGGGCAAAATCGTAATTTTGCCACTCGCAAACAAAATTTTAGATTTTGAGAGAATTTAGATCAAATTTGACAAATTGGAGAATGGTATGAGTATAAGGGATGAAAAATATGTCTATGGGCAATTTTTCAGTTATTGGGGTAAAAATGTAATTTTTGACTTTTACGAGGGCAAAAGTGTAAATTTCAAAAAAATTACTCCACCAAGACTTTGGATACGTCTGAGAATTTTATCTAAGCTATGGATATGTGGGACAAGTGTATGGTGAAAATTTGGAAACAAATGGATGGCTAGAATTTAAGGAATTAATAAAACAAAAAAAATAAATAAAATAATATTATATTATTTTAGCCTTTAAAAAGGTCAAAATTTCCAGAATTTTCATCTTCTTCAAGCCGTCCAAACCAGGAGAGAAAAGGGGGAAAAGAAATAAGAGCCCTAGCTGAAAATTTTGGGGAAAATCAAGAGAAATCAAGAAATCAAACATTAAAAAGGTAAATTTCATTGATTTTTCTTGTGATTTTCACTACCCATGCATTTTTTCTCATTTCCATGCAAAATTAGAAAATGGGTATGGACACCCATGCTGGCCAAATATTCATGGATGAGTTTTGAGCTTGAGTTTTGGTTGATTTTAGTTGAATTAAGTGATTTTAGTTAGGTTATATTGAAATATAGCAAAAATAAGCTAGAGATGTAATTTTCTCCCATTGAAACCCATTATGCCAAATTTTCTAGGGGAATATTGGCTACTGATCTTGATGTTTATTTGAGGAATTATGATGAATAATGATGAATTATGAGCCTAGAAAAATAATGGAAATTTTCGGAGCAAAAATAAGAAATTTTTACCCACTAGGGGTATTTTCGTAATTTGTTATCGGGACTGATAATTTGCACCACACTGAGGGACATTAAGTCAATTTGGGTGCAATTGAGGTATAGAAACTGAAAAAAATTAATTTGGAGTTTAAACGGACGCGTATATCGATTTATCGGGTAAAAGACCGAAATAGGCTAACACCGCATTTAGGCAAAAATTTAGACATTTTTGCATTCCATATCAAGCATTAGTAGTCTAAATTAGTTTAATTTCAATTTAGTACCAATGTGGTGAATTTCTCGATTTTGTACTGTGTCAAGGTGGTGAGTCCTCCGATAAAGGCAAGGGAATTGCACCCGAGGACCAGTAGTCTGAGTATTTCGAAAATCCCCACTCTAGACACGGTGAGTAACCTTACCATCATTTTAATTATCTAAAGTATGTTTTTATTCGGTTTTGGTGAATTTTATGAAAATGAGTTCAAATGGTAAATTTTTATGTTTTGTAAACAAAATGAGTTTAAATGAAAATATTTTATAAATTGTCTTGAAACGAAATAACGATTTTGAAAATAAAGTAATTGGAGACCACTGATATGTAGTAAATTTAAAATTGAATTAATGGCTTATGTTATTGTATTGGCATGACTGGCTAGGCTGTGTTTTTTATGAATTGTATGAATTGCTTTATTTTACCTTTGCAGGCTGGCTAGTATTAGCCCTGTCATGCTGTCAAAATTTTATTGTATGGTGGGTTTGACCTGCTGCAGTGGGCTGGGTTCTGTGGACTAGCCTATTAGAGGGGCACGGAATCCTGTTATATTTTTACCTCAGTTGGAGAGGCGAGTAGGATAACTCCTGAGGTATAACTTTTATAGTTCACTCCACGCCAAACCACCACGTGAAGGGGAACTCGACCAACGCCAAGGAATGACTATGTTTTCAAAATAAAACATGACTTTCTAATAGCCTTGGCGGACTCAGTTGGGATAGCCCTCGGCTAAGGTATCCCAGATAATTGAGTATGATAATAATTTTTGGCATGAGCCAAGTTTTTTAAGAAATTCATAAGCCATACTGATTACTTGCTTTAAATAAATTGATTTCATTTGGTTGAAATAAGTTGAAAGATGATAAATTACAGTTTGATGAAATGTTTTAATAGTCTCCTTTTACTCAACTTTAGATATTTTGAGTGATGTTTGTTTACTCACTGGGATTTTATAATCTCACCACCCTCCTTTCCACCCATTTCAGGCTCAGAATAGATTGTAGATAACTGATATCGGCGAGGATTACAGTTGAACTTGCCACATCCAAAAACTGTAGGTTCATTTCTTTTGATACTTTTGGTCATTAGTGGACCCACGTGTCACTGTAAATTAAATTCTATACTTTGGTTATCTGTATTATGATATGTAGGAATTTATTTTGCTTTTATGCTGTAAAAATTATTTATGCAATGTTCTTAAAATATTGTTTTATGTGAAAATTGAATATTTTATTTAATACTTTTATTTTATTCTAACAGTCATAATTACATTTTAAACGAATGTTTTAGACATCAAAATTATTTTTGATTATGAAATATGTGTTTTCCACTTACATACTATATTTTTAACTGATTTTGAGATTTTTGGGATAAATGACCAAAATACCCCTGTGAGACAAAAATTATTATTTTATTTGTTTAAGTTGGAAACGGTTTAAAATCTTTTAGAATGTGGTATTTGGCAACAGTTACCCACAGGGGAAATGAGAAGCTGATATTAAAACCTTGCGGGGTTCCGATTGACATTCCCGGTAATGAATGTCGATCGAGACGGCGCGGCTGTTGTCATGGGCTCGATGGGAGTTCCGGGTCGTGACAATTTCCATGTCATGCTGTTAAATTTTATTGAATTGGTGGGTTATTGATTAGTCGCTGCAGTGGACGGGTTCCTTGGACCAGCCTATTAGAAGGGGCACGATAACCCTATTATATTCATACCTCAGTATGAGAGGCGTGGATGGATAACTCCTGAGGTTAACACTTTAGAGTTCACTTCACTCCAAACCACCACGTGAGGGTGAACTCAGGCAACGCCAAGGAATGGCTATGTTTTCAAAATAAAAACATGATTTATGCGTACATAACTCTTTAAAAGCCTTGGAGGACTCAGTTGGGATAGCCTTCGGCAAAGGTATCCCTGATAACTGAGTATGAGAATGATTTTGGCACGAGCCAAAGTTTTAAGAAATTCATAAGCCATGTTGATTACTCGATTTATATGAATTTATTTTATTTGGTTGAAATGAGTTAAAAGGTGATGAATTACAATATGTTAAACTATTTTATCTGTCTCCATTTACTCAACTTTAGATATATTAGATGGTATTTGTTTACTCACTAGGATTATATAATCTCACCACCCTCCTTTCCACCCATTTTAGGCTCAAGATAGTTGGTAGATAGCTCATTTCATTGAGGGCTACAGTTGGACTTGCATCCTCAAAAACTGTAGGTTCATAGCCTTCATTACTTTTGGTCGTTCGTGGGCATACTTGTCATTGTAAATTAAATCTTATGCTTTGGTTATCTGTATTACAATATGTATATATTTTTTTAGCTTTTACGCTACAAAAATTATTTACCGGTAACTCTATAAATATTGTTTTATAAGAAAATAGAATATTTTATTGAATATTTTTATTATATTCAAATAGTTATAGTTTCACTTTAAATGAATGTTTTAGACATCTAAACTTATTTTTGATTATGAAATATGTGTTTTCCACTCGCATACTACATTTTTAGCTAGTTTCGAGACTTTTGAGGAAAAATGACCAAAATGCCCATGTGAGTGAAAAGTTATTTTTCTATTGTTTTGATTTGGAAATAATGTCTCAAAACATGATACTTAACAACTGTTGCTCACAAGGGAGGTGTGAAAACTGATATTAAAGCCTTGCGGAGTTTCGGTTGACTTTCCGGGTAATGAGTGTTGATCAGGACACTACGACGGCTGTCATGGGCTCGAGGGAAGTACCGGGTCATGATAGATTCTTTTACTTGATTGATCCCTTCATAACAAATTTCTAAAGTATCCTATGTCTCTTTTACAAAAGAGCACATAGCTACCCTATTAAATTCACTCTCATTAAGAGCATAAAAAATGGCTACTATAGCTTTGTAATTCAGTTGCATCAACTTTTTATCCTTATCATCCCATTCAACTCTTTTTTTAACATGTTTCACACTGTCAACAATTTTGCTAGGAGTGTGCGGTTCATCAACAATAATATCCCAAAGATCTAGATCAATTGATTGTATAAAGTTTTCAAACCTCATTCTCCAAAACGGATAGTTCTCCTTTTTTAACAAAGGAGGTTGCATCATAGATTCTCCTTCTCTAATGAAGCTTGAGGATGTGAAGCCTCGACCTTTATAACCCGTAACTAGAAGTAGATGCGATAACATGGACCAAAGGTAATTTTGTCATTTCTCATGGTGAGCTCCTAGAAGTAGCTTTCTAATGTTATTAAGGCTTAAGTAGGCCTAAGGAATAGATGAATGATGGTAAAATGAATGAAGAAGATAGAAATATTGATAATTTCCATAGTAAGGGCAAAATGGTCATTTTTGATCTCGAGTTTAAATTTTTACGTTTTCATGAACTCGAGTATTTCTAGACTATTATAGACTTTGTCTCAGTGTCAAAGAAGTAAAACGATTGTATAAAGGTAAGGGGAAGACAAAGTGACCTTGTTAAGGGCATTTCGGTAATTTATATGAGAATTGGATAAATTTTAGGCATAAATATCTAACTCTCCAGTAGTTTCTTCTCATTTTTCCAACAGCTCTTCTTATTCCTTCCATCATTCTCATGTTTTCTCACCTTTCATGGAAGCTTGCTTTGAAACCTCTATAATTTTTTTGAAGTTAACCCCAATTTTCATGCTTTTATGCACCTTTTCACAAAGTCCTTTATGCCCTTTTACTCTTTCACCTTGAAAACCCTCAAAAGTCTTATTTTGATACTTTCTCTCACTAGTTAGGTGTTTAGAGAGAGAAAAAGAGACTTCTTATACTAGCTTGAGGACTTTTGAGAAGAAGTTCAATTACATAGCTACTAAGGTGAGTAATGAAATTGAGTTGATTATTAAGTTGTTGAGAATAGCTAGTGGTTAGATTTGTGAGTGTTTTGTAGTTGAGGTAGTTTATTCATTTTAGTGTGACTATAATAGTGAAAATAGATAGCCACTTAATGGTAGTTGGAAGCTAGCTAGGAATAACTAGTAGAACATGATTTAGGAGATAGCTTTTAGAATTATGGTTATGTGAATTGAGTTGATTTGTGATGCTATAGTGTGTGATCGGTTCCAACGAGACTCCACATCCCCATTCAGACCATTAGTGGAAGTTGGAGTTGATTTAAGAATCAACGAGGATTGTTGAGTGAACTTCCATTAAAAATGTTTTGGAATAAATGATATGTGCTTGATTGAACCACTTGAAATATTTGATTGGTTTTTCTTTAAAATTGCATGGGAACAAGCCCTTGATGAAACGTTGTATGTTGTGAATGTGTAATATGATGAATCTTTGTGTTCCTATATTATGTGGATATATATATGTTGTGTATGGATAGTTAATTTTGTGTAATAAATATAGCCGTGCATGTGCGTGATGTGGGGGAGCACATGCCGGTGGTGATAGGTGGGGAAGTATGGATGATGATATTGCCTGTGCGCGATGTGGGGTTTCACATAATAGCATTAGTTGTGCGCGATGTGGGGGTGAACACGATGACTCCAGCTATGTACGCGATGTGAGGGTTGCACATGAGCTGGGTGAGGCGGTAGTGGTATTCGTGTTTATATATGTATATATATATATATACACTTATGTAATAGAAAGTTTATGAATATGGTATATGGTTGTAATATATGTGGAATCCTGCATGTTGAACCTTGGATATTACTAAGTATTTTCAAATTAATTTTTTTTATTTGTAGCAACATGGCCTTTTCTTGATGTAGAAAGAAATTTCTTCTTGGTGTTCTGTTTCTCACTGCAGCGAGAAACTCTCGGGTTGGGAGGTTGGCTGTAGTCCTGTAACTCGCTGGAGCCAGAATACATTCTCGTTACAGCGAGATACCTACAGGTGGTTTTGCTGCAGCGAGAGCGAGAAACTCTCTGGGGGTTTGAGATTTTTGTCCGAATTTCGCTGTAGCAGAAATTCATTAGTGAGAATGCCTTTCTGCTGTAGCGAGAATCCCTCTGTTTTGCTTGTCTTACGTGGATATTTTCTGAAATTCTTCATTCTTTTCAACTTCATGGTTTATCATGGATTTTCAATGCTAAGGAATTAAATAATTAAGTGTTGAATTAAGAGGCTTTACAAGAAATTAAACTAAGTTGCATTGTTTGTAATTGAAGTGCATCATGCTTTCAAAATCTCTTCGTATCGTTTGCTTGTTCCCTTCTTATGTTCACTCACTAAGTTTATACTCATCGTTTTCAACTTCATGTTTTCAGATCAAGAGGCAGTTGGAACCTAGGTTAAGGTGTCCATGTAGATTCGTCTCCTTGGTAGGTATCTCGGCATTCAATAGTTGTACCTTTACCAAGGTCACTCCGCTGGACGTCAAGTGTCCTTTTGTTGTGTATAGATAAATGTGATGTAAATTACTAAGATATATGTCTTGATCAATATATGTATATATTGATCGGTAATGCCACTATGAGTTGGCAATGGTTAACATTATTTTGGGTTAATATAAATGCAAGTATTTGATTGTTGTTGCACATTAATAAAGTACTTGTAGGTTGGAATTATGAAATGTGACTTTAGGAACATTTGATAGAATGATGAACAGGTTATATAAATAGGCTTGCTTGGGCTTAGTGGGCTATGCCCATTGGGTCCATGCGCCAATCATGGCCCGGAAGTTGGGCTGTGACAAAGGATGCCATTGTCATTACTTTAAGCTTTTTGTTTAGGATTCCTTAAAGGTGGTTAAACCTATAAAACTTGAGAACCTGTTTTGATGCCAATTGTTAGAAAGATAAGTTAAAGTAAAACTACTAAAATAGGGTGAATTGGTTATGAAATAAATATTCTCCTTTTTTCTAAAAGCTTTGAAGATGAAGTAGAAATATGATAAAATAGAATAGAAAGACAGAGTATGAAATGAATAAATAAAGAGTAGTAAGAAGGATTGTAAAACCCCACCTAATGTAAGATTGCTAAATTAGAAAATCCTTAGATGAGCAAGTTAAATTTGTGTTTTAAACACTTGAAATTTAGTTTTATACTTGGAAAATTTAATGTTTTAATATTTTGAGAATTCAAAACTACATTTTAATCTTAAAAAAAATTCATGCTTTGATGCATTAAGATGATTTGATAAGTTCGATGTTAAAAAGAGTCCAATTGGACATGTTTATAAGTTTATTTTTGCTTATTGGAGCCTTTTTATCGATAAATACAATCTAGAAAAGTTTTATTAAATGATTTATATTGATGTATGAATATTATGATGTGAATGTTGGCTATGTTGTAGCATGTGATGCATGAAGAATTGAATTATGTTTTTCCATCTAAGATTGATATGTTTATGTATATGATGTATATCCCATGTACTACATGAGATGACTAAGAAAGTATGATGAATGTCATTAGATTATGTATGTAATGTACATTTTACATACTATATGAAAAAATAAAGTAGGCATGATAAATGCCATGAGGTGTGTATATCATGTAAATTCCATATACCTTATGAGATGAGTAAGCATGTATGTGTAGGACATTCCACATACCACATGCTATAACTACAAGAACTCAATGAGTGTGAAAGATTCCACTTTCATGAGGTGTAAGTGATGACTTCAATCATATGTCATAAACGCCCAAGGTGCAATGGGGATGTACGTTGCCAACCAAGGTTGATGGGGGTCAAACCATCACAATGTGTGAGTTTGATGTTAGTGAAATGATTATGATTAATATGTTTATGATATGTTGCATGTTAATGTGAAACCTCGAGCTTCATAAACACATAACTCAAGGTAGAACTTATGTTTAAAGGTTTTATTTGAGCTAATGATGCTAGTTTTACGTTACTTATAAATATTTTATGTCGTTATAAGAGTAGGATAAAAAAAATAATTTTCATTGGTGAAGAAAGGTGCATANGGAGTAGGATAAAAAAATAATTTCAATTGGTGAAGAAAGGTGCATAGTGGGTTGTTGCTCTATTTACATATGTTTCGGTTTTTAAAAAATATCTCCCACTACAGAAGTCCAAATAACATTATTTTTGGACCATTAGAAAGCTAAGAGGCAGCGCTACAACTTTGATGTTTATTACTTTGCCCATTTTTGACAGGAAGGTGGTCAAAATCCTTGTCGAAATGAAAGTATTGCACTAGAAGAACAGATTTGGACAAAACATTTGAGCGTCGCGACGCTGGAAATTGAGATCCGCGGCCCTCACCATAATTTCCACAAGTAACAAGTTTAGGGGATTTTTGAAGTTAGGACTTTCAGGGGCTACTTAAGGGACCTCTTTCAGAGGATTTTGGACCTTTTTCCAATGTCAAAAGAGTAAAAAGATTGCTCAAGAAAAAGAGGAAGACAAGTGGTCTTGTTAAGGGCATTATTGTAATTGCATGAATAATTAGATAAGCTTTAACTATAAAAATCTCATTCTTCAGGTAGCTTCTTCATTTCTTTAGCAACTTCTTCTTCTCTTTCCTCCCATCTCACGTTTCTCTCCTATTCCATGAAAACTTCTCTCAAGCTTCCATCACTCTCCCAAACTAACCTTAATTTTGTGCTCTACACATCCTGTTGTAGGGTTTTTCATACTCTTTTACTCCCTCACCTTAAATAAACCCTTAAAAGTCTTTCTTCAATACTTTTTCTCACCAGCTAAACTTTGTAGAGAGAGAAATAGAGGTTTCATGATAGCTTGAGGACTCTTAGGAAGAAATTTCATTACAATCCACCAAGGTGAGTGATGAATTGAGACTGGTTTTAAGTTGTTGATAAAGGCTAATAATTAGAGTTATGAATTGGGTATTGCTGAAGTTGTTTATCTATTTCTAGTGTTACTAAAGTAGAGAACTGAATAGCCAATCAAATGGTAATCAAAGATAGATAGGAAGAGCTAATGAAGCTTGATTTTGGAAAATAGCTTTTGGAGTAATATTAATGTAAATTCGATTGACTGTGATGTTTTATGTGTGATAGGTTCCAACGAGGCCCTCATCCCCATTTGAACCATTAGGGAAGTTAGAGTCGATTAAAGGTTCAACAAATATCGGTGACTGAACTTGCATTTCAAAATGTTTTAGGGAAATGTTTACATGTTTCAATGAATCATTTGGAAATTTCATCAGTTTTTGCTTTAAAATTTCTTGGGAACAAGGCCTTGATAAAATGTTTGATGTTGTGAAAAGTGAAATGTGTAAAAGGATGAATCCATATGTTTTTGTATAATGTTGATATATATCTATATACTATGTCATAAATGGTACCATTGTGTGATAAATGCAATCGTGCATGCGGGGTGAGTGTGCACTTGCCGGTGATAACGGTGGTGAGGAAGATGGATGGGATGTCTGGCTATGTGCATGATGTGGTGGGATGCACATGAGCTGAGCGAGATGGGATGTCCGGCTATGTGCAAGACGTGGTGGGATGCACAAGAGTTGGGTGAGATGGGATGTCCAGCTATGTGCACGATGTGTTGGGATGCACATGAGCTGGGTGAGATGAGATGTCCGGCTATGTGCACGATGTGGTGGGATGAACATGAGCTGGGTGAGATGCACATAATGAATCTTGAAAATTTACCGTTTATTTGCAAATTGATTTTATTGCAACGAGAAACATTCTGTTTATATTGCCTTAATTAGATAATTGCTAGAAATTTCCTCACTTTCTAATTTCATACTAAATATGGTTCCTTCATCATTAAATGATTTAATGACCAGGGGTTTAATGGAAGGATTTTAATAAGAACTTGAACTAAGTTGCATTGTTTTCAAATAAATGCATCATGATTATCAACTTGCCTTATTGTTGCTTGTTCCTTTCTTATGTTCACTCACTGAGTTTGTACTCATTGTTTTCAACTTCATGTTTTCAGATTAGGAGGTAGTTGGAACCTAGGCCAAGGTGTCCACGTAGTTTCATCTCTTTGGTAGGTATGTTGGCATTCAGTAGTCGTCCCCTCCTCTTGGTCATTCCGCTAGAAGCCCAGAGTCATTTTTGGTTTTGTAAATATGTACATGTGATGTAAAGCACTAAGATGCAAGCCTTAGAGCATATAAGTATATTTTGGTGGTAAGCCACCATAAGTGGCAATGGTTAACATTATTTAGGCTAATGTGAAATGCAGTTTTGATTGCTATAACATATTAATTAGGTTCTTATAGATTAGAAGTATGAAAGGTGGCTTTAAGAATAGTTGATGGAATGATGAGCAAGATTATATAAGTAGGCTTGCTCAGGCTTGGTGGGCTATGCCCATTGGTACATGCGCTGGTCACGACTTAAAAATCAGGTCGTGACAAAGTTAGTATCAGAGCCCTAGGTTGATTAGGTCTTAGGACTTTTTTTTGTTGGTCCAGCGAAGTGTCGGGTCTTTATGTGGAAACTTCGGTTGTGAAGTGTGAACCGTGGCACATTTTACAACCAATTGACTGCATAAATTCCCTATCTTAGAAACCACCTTTTTCCCTTAAGTATGATTATAAACTATGTTTAATAACAGGTGTTTGCTCTTGTCTAGGTAAGAATGCCGCCTAAGACACGAGCCGCCTCAAGACTGATGAGGGAGCAAGATACTCTGAAAGAGATGACAGATAGGCCACGGGCATCCATTCTTAGGGGGCGAGGTAAACGTGGTAGGGCCACTAGGCCAGTGAGGGCAAATACGCCTGTGGCTAGGCGAGATGAGGGACAGTCTTCGGGTGATGTGGATAGACAACCAACTGGGGGCATTACCATCGAAGACTTAGCGGCAGGCTTGCAGGGAGTTAATTGGGTTGTAGAGATGATGGCAGCTTGTATGGATGATATATAAAGGATAGTGGAGGGAGACCTACAGTACAAGAATCCCGTAGTTCCCAAGTGCTGGCCAAACACCAACATCTTGAGGTTGAGAGGGGTCATTTAGAGATTTCTCTTCCTAATTTTCTCAAGCTTAAGCTTCCGTCATTTTTAGGGTCTGATGCATCGAAGAAACCCCAGATTTTCTTGGTAAAATGGAGAAAATTTGTAAAGCCTTGGGATGTTCCAATGTCTGATTAGTCGAGCTAGCCGCCTTTCGATTAGAGGACGTGGCACAAAAGTGATATAGCTCCTTATGTAGAGGCAGACCAACGAATGCAACACCGTTGACTTGGAGTGAGTTCAATACAGCCTTCTCATATCGATTTTTACCACTCAGTGTATGTAATGCCAGAGCTAGGGAATTTGATGCTTTGGTACAGACCTCGAGTATGACAGTGTCAGATTACGACATAAAATTCACACAGTTTGCTCAATACGCTCCCTATCTAGTCTTTACCGAATAGATAAAGATACAAAGGTTTGTGGATGGGCTAGTGGAACCATTGTTTAGGGCTGTGGCATCCCGAGATTTAAATACCTGCTTTGCAGCAGTTGATTATGCTCAGCGGATTAAGATGAGGACAAGTGAAAGTAAAGCTGCGAGGGATAGAGTAAAAAGGGCCAAGACAGAGGGTTATCAAGGTCGTAGAGATTTTAACAGTGGTATTTCATCTTCTAGCCATCAGGGCCCACAAAGGTACTCACGATTACCCCAATAGGGGAGTGAATTGACTAATGCCAGTGTTGGATCAGGGCAGAAAACTTTTAGTGGAGGAAGGTAGTAAGATTTTAGATAGGGTAGTCAAGTTATCCACTTTTGTGATACTTGTGGGAGACGACATAGTAGACGATGCTTACGTACTATGAGAGTTTGTTATGGGTGTGGTCAATTTGGACATATTAGGAAGGATTGCCTAATGGCTCATCAATCACAAGGTTCTGCTCACGGCTCCACCTAGCCAAACTCGTCTGCTCCTTTAGTAGCCCCCTCATCTGATCAGGAGGCTAGTGGATCAAGAGGTAAAGGTGTTGTTACTTCCTCTCAGGGTAGGCCTTCTAGGTCTGGACGTCAGAGTTTCGTCGGTAGAGGCCAAGCGAGGGTATATGCTTTAACACCCCAAGAGGCCCAGACATCTAATGCAGTGGTTTCAGGTACTCTTTCTATTTGTAATATGGATGCTCGAGTATTATTTGATCCTGATGCTACCCATTCTTTTATTTCTCCATGTTTTGCATCTCGTTTGGGTAAAGATCATGTTAGGAGAGAAGAGCAATTAGTCGTGTCTATTCCTTTAAAGAAGGTATTTATGGCCGAATGAGAATATGAGTCTTTTGTAGTTCGAGTCTAAGACAAAGACATTTTGGTGAATCTAGTGGTGTTAGACACCTTAGATTTTGATGTGATTTTGGGAATGGATTGGCTATCACCCTGCCATGCCAATGTGGATTGTTATCATAAATTGGTTAGAATTGATTTTCCCGATGAACCATCATTTAGTATTCTGAGGGATAGGAGTAATGCTCCAACCAATTTGATATCGATCATGGCTACCAAAAGGTTATTAAGACAGGGTTGTTTAGGTTATTTGGCTGTTGTGAGAGATACTCAAGCAAAGGTTGGAGATACAAGCCAAGTATCGGTGGTGAATGAGTTCATGGATGTATTTCCCGAGGAACTAACAAGCTTGCCTCTTGAGCGAGAGATTGAATTTTGCATAGATTTGATTCCTGATACTAAACCTATATCCATACCCCCATATAGAATGGCAACTGCGAAGCTTAAAGAGCTTAAGGATCAATTAAAAGATTTGTTGGATAAAGACTTGATTCGTCCTAGCGTCTGACCATGGAGAGCACCGGTGCTATTTGTAATGAAAAAAGATGGGTCGCCTAGATTGTGCATTGACTACCAACAGCTTAATAAGGTAACGGTGAAGAATATGTATTCCCTTCCAAGAATAGATGATTTATTTGATCAGCTGCAAGGGGCATAATGTTTCTCTAAGATAGATCTACGATCTGGGTACCATCAGTTGAGGATTCGAAATGAGGACATACCTAAGACTGCAATTCGAACAAGATATGGGCACTATGAGTTCTTGGTGATGTCATTTGGGCTTACTAATGCCCCTACGACCTTTATGGATTTGATGAACTGAGTGTTCAAGCCATATTTGGACAAGTTTGTGGTGGTGTTTATTCATGACATCTTGATCTACTCAAAGATCCGACAGGAGCATGAGCAGCATTTTACGATAGTGCTCTAAACTTTGAGAGAACATCGATTGTATGCAAAGTTCTCCAAGTGTGAGTTTTGGCTTAAAAGTGTCGCATTCTTAGGACTTGTAGTTTTCAAGGATGGGGTACAAGTCGACCCAAAGAAAGTTATGGCAGTGGAAAAGTGGCCAAAGCCAACATCGGTTACGGAGATTAGAAGCTTTTTGGGTTTGGTTGGCTATTATCGTCGTTTTGTGAAGGACTTTTCCAAAATAGTCAACCCTCTGACTAAGTTGATACGTAAAGATACAAAATTTGAGTGGACAGATGCTTGTGAGGATAGTTTTGAGAAGCTTAAGGCCTGTCTCACCATAGCTCCAGTATTAAGCCTACCACAAGGCATAAGAGGTTATACGGTATTTTGTGATGCATCGCAGGTTGGTTTAGGGTGTGTATTAATGTAGCATGGGAAGGTGATTATGTATGCATTGAGGTAACTTAAAAGGCATGACTAGAATTACCCCGCACACGATTTGGACATGGCAGCAATCGTGTTTGCCTTAAAGATTTGGAGACATTACTTGTATGGTGAGACTTGTGAGATATATACGGATCACAAAAGCTTAAAGTATATATTTCAGTCGAGGGATCTTAACTTGTAGCAACGTAGGTGGATGGAGTTGCTAAAGGATTATGATTGTACTATTCTTTATCATCCTGGTAAGGCAAATGTAGTAGCGGATGCCTTGAGTTGAAAATCAATGGGGAACTTGGCACATATCTCCACAGGTAAGAGATCCTTGATTAGGGAGATGCATAGCTTGGGAGACATGGGTGTGCATTTGGAAGTTTCTAAGGCAAATGCATTGCTAGCACATTTTAGAGTGAGGCCTATCTTAATGGATCAGATTAAAGAAACATAAAGTAAAGATGAGTTCATAGCTAAGGCCTTAGAGGATCCTCAAGGAAGGAAAGGAAAAATGTTTACTAAAGGCACAAATGGAGTGTTGAGATATGGAACTAGACTTTATGTGCTGGATAGTGATGGATTGAGGAGAGAAATATTAGAGGAGGCGCATATGGTAGCCTATGTGGTACATCCATGGGCTACAAAGATGTGTCAAGATTTGAAAGAGGTATATTGGTGGGAAGGACTCAACAAAGATGTAGCTGAGTTTGTCTCCAAGTGCTTGGTTTGTCAACAAGTGAAGGCAGAACATCAAAGGCCCGCAGAACTACTACAGCCATTACCAGTGCCTAAATGGAACTGGGAGCATATTGCTATGGATTTTGTAATGGCTTTCCCTCGAACTAGTGGGGGCTACAACTCGATCTAGGTCATAGTAGACAGGTTATGTCACGACCTGGAACTCCTCATCGAGCTCGTGACAACCGCCGCGAAGCCTCGACAAACATTCTTCACCCCGAATGTCGATCGAAACCTCGCAAGGCTTTCGTATCAGCTTTCGCACTTCCCCGGTGAGCAATAGTTATCAAATAATCAAAATACGAAGGATTACAAATTATTTTCAAATCATAACATAACATTTTTTTTTGCTCACATGGGCATTTTCGTCATTTTTGTCGAAAACCTCGAAACTTGCTAAAAATGTAGTAAGTAAGCAGAAAATATATATATTTAATGATTTAAAAAAAAGATTAAGTATCTAAAATATTTATTTGAAGTGAAAATTTGACCATTTGAATATAATAAAAATATTTAATAAAATAAACTATTTTCTTGTAAAATAATTTTCATAAAACTATCGGTACATAATTCTTATAGCGTAAAAGATAATTATATTCATATATACTATAAAGCAAATAACCAAAGCATAAAATTTCTTTTACAGTGACACGTGGGCCCA
>NC_030853.1:13970843-13972755 GCF_000208745.1 Theobroma cacao | reverse complement strand
ATTTTTTCAGAATTGAATTCATCATGAAAACATGTAATTTAATCATGGAAAATAAAGAGAAATGCTTGGGAATAAGAAAACTCAAGCTTAATAGAAAAAATCTCACCTTTTTCACTTAATTTAATTGAAAATTCACACTTTTTCTTTGATTTTCTCTCTCTAGGGTTTTGTTTTTGTTTACTCTCTCTTCTTGCTGGTTTGGCCGGCAATGGGGTGGAAGATGAGCTGATTTTTGTGCCTTTTAAAAAGGAAAATAATAAATTAATAAAGGCATGACACGTGGCATCATGTCTTTGGGCCGTTTTTAAAACTTTAAAAATTTTAATCCTTTTTATCTGCACCACACAATTAGTCAATGGTCAAAATGAGGATGAAGGAAGACCATGTTCTGGAAATATGTCCTGGTGGTGGAAAATTACAATTTTGCCCCTGGGGTGACAAAATTACCATTTTACCCTTTTTCTCCAAATTATACCGAAATTAAAATTTTTCACTTCTACACCTCAAATCTTACTCCAATAAGTCAAATTATACTCCAATAAGTCAAATGGGGCCAAAAAAATCTTTTCTAAAATTTCCATTTTGTCCCCAGGTGGCAAACGATCATTTTGCCCCTAGATAGCAAAAATTCCGGTTTGACTCCAAATTGATCCTCGAACTCCGAATCACCATATTAAATAATTCTAGGACTTTAAAATTCTTAATTTCATCCCAAATTCTCTATTTGATCTAGTGCGAGGCTTAAATCAACTTTGTTGTATGTCTAGGTACAATATCGACTTTTGTAAATTTTTCGGGACTCTTTTAGCATGCAAACATTCTATCCATCACATGTATATCATGACAAATATTTTTATAGAGTCGGGCTTGTCATCTTCTCCCCCACTTGGATCAACCATATGATCCTTCTTCATAACTAATTTCGATATCCGACTAAATATTAATATTTTAATATTGTTTCATTAATAAAATATTATTTTATTCTAAAAATTTTATCTTGTCTCCTTGGTACCCAAAATACCTTATTATGCCTCACTTGACTTTCAAATCCCCTTTTATCTCACAAATTCTCCTCCGATAAAATTATTATTATTTTATTATATTTTTCTCACTTGCGAAATATTTTATCCCAAACTACTCCTTTCGTCTTTTATCACTTCTAAACATTTTAATTGACCTCAATTTGCATTCGATCAACTTTATTTATCACCATATCAAAGTATGGGGTATTTCAATCTCCCCCACTTAAATAGAATTCGTCCCCGAATTCCCGTCGATGTTGCATTATCAATCTCCTTCTATGATCCTACTCCTTGTTCCTTCTATGGGGACATTCAATTTATTTACCTCGTTCACCTTCAGTTCAATTAAATGCTTTATTTATGGCAATTATCATCCTTTGAAACCAGATCAGTAATACTTTTCACAACCATGATCTCTTATATCGAGACACTAAGCATGCCTTTATCACCATTATTAAATTTGAACCATAACTTCACCTCAATTATACTGATTTCGATCACATATCATACTTACTTATGTATACCTAATCATCATTTTATTAATTCGCTCTGTACCAAATTTGTCAACCTTGATTCATCCATCTTATACTGGTCCAAACCCTTCCTTTAATAGAGTTCCATTTAGAACTTAAACAATTCAAGGTTTACTTTCAAAGTCATTCATAACTTTAATCGTTCATTACATGTCCGTTAACACTTTAGCTCACTAACCTCTCTGGACACTATTTCAAAATCTCCCAATTACCGAGAACCATTCTTCACTTCAGTTAGTAAAATTATCAATTTCATATATACATATATACATGCATTTTCAAATGTCAACATCTCTCTTTATATATAGGAATCCATGTGTTCACATGCCTTGGACTACATTCCCCCTTTATTCATCC
>NC_030853.1:13915311-13969076 GCF_000208745.1 Theobroma cacao | reverse complement strand
CATATACCTTCAGTTACTTAAACAGCCATTTTATAATACATTCTAGTCCTATACTTTAAAAGCCAAACTATTTTTAATTCTTTGTACAGATAATTATTATCTCTTTTACACAACATCTACTTAGAGTTAAGGTAGTGTAAAATCCTACGAAAATATTACATGTCCTTGGGATCATCATCTTAATCTAATCTTATCGAAAGATTCTACTCCGAGTCCTCTTGAAGATCTTCTTTCGGGTTTTCCTCCTCCTGAGAATTTTTTTCTTTGCTTTTCAATCCAGGCTTGTTGTATTCTCCTATATTCTTCATCACTCACCAGTGCAGCATTTCTTCCACAACCAGGAGGAAAATGTCGTACACTTGACACTTTTCTAAGGGGTTTACTTGCCACTGTTACTTTCTCCTTATCCTTTTTTGGTTGTCCCCTTACATTTCTCCCACAGCCTGTTAGAAAGTGTCGGACTACTATCACACTCTTCCTAGAACGAATATATCCCCTTGCAATTTCTTCCCTCTTCCATTCTCTAGGGTGCTCTCCAGGTTGTTCCGAAAGGAAATCTTGTTCAATTTTCGATGTATTGGAGCTACTCTCACTTTCAAAATTCTGGCTACTCTCAAAGCTTTCCTTATTATGAATCCATTCTGCTAAGCTTCGATGCATTCTGTTATTAGGAATTCGGGATGGACCACCTTCCGAATCACCTGTATCAGGGTGCCATTTGCTTCTAGCCGTAGAATCTAGAGATCCCTCGCTAATACTATGAGAGGTATTGAGACTACCACCTCTTCTAGACATGGTGTGCATGTCACCAGTGCACCTCAAAACCTATATACAATCAAATAGTAATTGTTTAATTATTTATGTATCTCAAAAGTAGGTAGGTTTCTATATGTAGATGCATGCATTCTATTCAATCTAACCTAACTTAACTTATCATAACTTAATCGGACTTGGGGCCACGCAGTGTCAGTGTAGATTCCTTAAAACAACTTTAAAATCAAAGACTTTAAAATCAAATGCTTTAAAATCAAAATATCTGATCTTTAAACCATGCTCTGATACCAATCTAAATTGTCACGACCCGAAACTCCCCATCGAGCTCGTGACAATCGCCGCGAAGCCTCGACAAACATTCTTCACCCCGAATGTCGATCGAAACCTCGCAAGACTCTCGTATCAGCTTTCGCACTTCCCCGGTGAGCAATAGTTATCAAATAATCAAAATACGAAGGATTACAAATTATTTTCAAATCATAACATAACATTTTTTTTTGCTCACAGGGGCATTTTCATCATTTTTGTCGAAAACCTCGAAACTTGCTAAAAATGTAGTAGGTAAGCCGAAAATATATATATTTAATGATTTTAAAAAAAGATTAAGTATCTAAAATGTTTATTTGAAGTGAAAATTTGACCATTTGAATATAATAAAAATATTTAATAAAATAAACTATTTTCTTGTAAAATAATTTTCATAAAGCTATCGGTACATAATTCTTATAGCATAAAAGATAATTATATTCATATATACTATAAAGCAAATAACCAAAGCATAAAATTTCTTTTACAGTGACACGTGGGCCCACCTCCAACCAAAATGCATCGAAAGCTGAAAACCTACAGCTTTTACCGATTCGAGTCCAAATGAAAGTCCTTATCAAAGTCAGCTAACTATGGAATTCCCCAAGCCTGAAACGTGAGGAAATGAGGGTGGTGAGATTATAAAATCCCAGTGAGTAAACAGATACCATCTAAACTCTCTAAAGTCGAGTAAATGGAGACAATTAAAATAAATCATCATACTGTAATTTCATTACCTTTCAACTCATTTCAACCAAATAAAATCAATCCATAAAAATCGAATAATCAACTTGGCTTATGAATTTCTTAAAACTTTGGCTCGTGTCAAAACTCATACTCGGTGATACCTTGCGCAGGGCATCCAACCGAGTCCGCCAAGGCTGTTAAAATTTTGTATACACTTAAAATATATTTTTAGTTTGAGAAAAATACAGCCGTTCCTTGGCGTTGGATGAGTTCCCCTTCACGTGGTGGTTTGGCGTGAAGTGAACCCTAAGCTATACCCCAGGAGATACCCTACGTGCCTCTTCATTCGAGGTAATAATATAATGGAGTTTACCGTGCCCCTCTAATAGGCTGGTCCACGGAACCCCCTCTGCAGTAAATGATTAATGTATAATCCACCAATCAATAAAATTTATTCTAGCATGACATGGCAATTTATCGCAACCTAGCCTATCAAGGCTGAATACACAGTATAAATAATTCTAACACCAAAATCAGTTTAGCCATTCATGCTCATTTATTGTCATAAGCCATTCAATTCAAAACCATAAATTTGCAACACAAGCAAGCAGTCTCCAATTACTCTATTTTCGAAACCAGTATTCGATTTTCCAGAAAATTTATAAAATCATTTTATAAAATCACAATTTCTCTTAAAACATAGCAATTTACCATTTAAACCCATTTTCTATAAAATCACACAATTGTATAAAACTACTCTAGATAATTAAGACGATAATAAGTTTACTCACTGTTCAAGGAGTCGACGTACTCCTAATCCCAGTCTCCAAGCACAATTTTTGTACTTTTACCAGTGTACTTTGCTCACCACCTATCCACAATGTACAATACATAATTCACCACATCAATACTTGACCATTATAAAATCGATTCAGGCTCGGTATAGATACATGATATGATATACAACTTATCCGACTACCGCTTAAATGCAGTTTTGATATAATTCTGCCTATTATCTCCAATTTAACTCCAAATCAATTCTTCTCACTTTCTACACTCCAATTATAACTAAATTACCTCCATGACTATGAATGAGATTCAATTTATCAGTCTCGATAGCAAATTACGAAAATACCCCTAGTGGATAAGAATTGTATTTTTGCTCCGAAAATTCCCATTATTTTTCTAGGCTCATAATTCATCATTTCTTAACCAATTCTCCTAGAATGAAAATCAAATTCATCCTCACTCAACACATGATAAATTCGGCCATTACTGATTGTGGGAGAAAATAATTTCTTTTCTTGTTGTTTTGTTTCTAAATATGCTAAACTAACTTAAAACACTAACGTAACTTAAAATCAAATTAATCTAACAAGTTTCTCTCTCCTAACCCATTTTTTCAGAATTGAATTCATCATGAAAACATGTAATTTAATCATGGAAAATAAAGAGAAATGCTTGGGAATAAGAAAACTCAAGCTTAATAGAAAAAATCTCACCTTTTTCACTTAATTTCCTTGAAAATTCACACTTTTTCTTTGATTTTCTCTCTCTAGGGTTTTGTTTTTGTTTTCTCTCTCTTCTTGCTGGTTTGGCCGGCCATGGGGTGGAAGATGGGCTGATTTTATGCCTTTTAAAAAGGAAAATAATAAATTAATAAAGGCATGACACATGGCATCATGTCATTGGCCCGTTTTTAAAACTTTAAAAATTTTAATCCTTTTTATCTCCACCACACAATTAGTCAATGGTCAAAATGAGGATAAAGGAAGACCATGTGCTGGAAAAATGTCCTGGTGGTGGAAAATTACAATTTTGCCCCTGGGGTGGCAAAATTACCATTTTACCCTTTTACTCCAAATTATACCGAAATTAAAATTTTTCACTTCTAAACCTCAAATCTTACTCCAATAAGTCAAATGGGGCCAAAAATATTTTCTAAAAATTTCCATTTTGTCCCCAGGTGGCAAATGACCATTTTGCCCCTAGATAGCGAAAATTCCAATTTGACTCCAAATTGATCCTCGAACTCCGAATCACCATATTAAACCATTCTGAGACTTTAAAATTCTTAATTTCATCATAAATTCTCTATTTGATCTTAGTTCGAGGCTTAAATCAACTTTGTTGTACGTCTAGGTACAATACTGACTTTTTTTGTAAATTTTTTGGGACTCTCTTAGCATGCAAACATGCTATCCATTACATGTATATCATGACAAATATTTTTAGAGTCGGGCTTGTCATCTTCTCCCCCACTTGGATCAACCATATGATCCATCTTCATAACTGATTTCGATATCCGGCTAAATATTAATATTTTAATATTGTTTCATTAATAAAATATTATTTTATTCTAAAAATTTTATCTTGTCTCCTTGGTACCCAAAATACCTTATTATGCCTCACTTGACTTTCAAATCCCCTTTTCTCTCACAAATTCTCCTCCGATAAAATTATTATTATTTTATTATATTTTTCTCACTTGCGAAATATTTTATCCTAAACTACTCATTTCGTCTTTTATCACTTCTAAACATTTTAATTGACCTCAATTTGCATTCGATCAACTTTATTTATCACCATATCAAAGTATGGGGTATTTCAGGTTAACGAAATCATCTCATTTGCGTCCAGTTAAAACTACATATGGGACCGCCCAGTACGCCCAGTTTTATGTAGACGAGATAATACGACTGCATGGCATTCCTATTTTTATAGTATCTGATAGGAGGGCACAATTCACTAGTAGGTTCTAGGGAAAGTTACAGGAAGCGTTGGGCACTAAGTTGGATTTTAGCATGGCTTTCCACCCTCAGACTAATGGACAGTCTGGACGGACGATACAGATATTGGAAGATATGTTGAAGGCCTATGTAATAGACCTTGGGGTCAGATGGGATTGATATCTACCCTTAGTGGACTTTACCTACAACAACAGTTTCCAAGATAGCATCCAAATAACACCATTTGAAGCATTATATGGACAGAGGTGTAGGTCACCTATTGGATGGCTAAAGGTGGGAGAAAGGAAACTCTTGGGGCTTGAGTTGGTGCAGGACACCACCGAGAAAATACGCATGATTCGTCAAAAGATGTTGTCAGCACAAAGTAGGCAAAAGTCATATGCTGATAACAGATGGAGGAACTTGGAGTTTCAAGTGGGGGATCATGTATTTTTGAAGGTTTCACTAACAAAAAGGGTAATGAGGTTTAGCAAGAAGGGAAACTTGAGCCCTCTGTATATAGGACCCTTCAAGATTTTAGAAAGGGTTGGAGCAGTGGTAATCGCTTGGCATTACCGCCAGACGTTTGGAATATTCACCCCGTGTTTCATGTGTTAATGCTTAGAAAGTATAACCTGGATCCATCTCATGTAATACAACATGAAACCATCTAGTTGAAAGATGATTTGACCTATGAGGAGCAATCGGTAGCTATCCTTGATTGGCAAGTCAAAAAGCTCCGTTCAAAAGATGTAGCGTCAGTTAAAGTGTTATGGCGAAACCACACCAGTGAAGAGGTAACATGGGAAGCTGAGGAGGAGATGTGAACAAAGTATCCACACCTCTTTAATATGTCGAGGTACGCTACCTTGTACTTCAATTTAAATTTGGAGATCGAATTTCTTTTAGTGGGGGAAATGTGAAACCTCGACCTTCAAAAACACGTAACTCAAGGTAGAACTTATGTTTAAAGGTTCAATTTGATCTAATGAAGCTAGTTTTATGTTGCGTATAATTATTTTATGTCGTTACAAGAGTAGGATTAAAAAATAATTTCAATTGGTGAAGAAAGATGCATAGTGGGCTGTTGCTCTATTTGCATATGTTTCAATTTTTAAAACATATATCCCACTACAGAAGTCCAAATAACATTATTTTTTGACCATTAGAAAGCTAAGAAGCAAGGATACAACTTTGATTTACTACTTTGCCCAGTTTTCATGGGAAGCTGATCAAAATCCTTGTCAAATTGAAAGTACTACACTAGAAGAACAGATTTAGACAGAACATTTGAGCGTTGCGGCATTGGAAATTAAGAGCCGCAACCCTCACCCTAATTTCCATAAATAACAAGTTTAGGGGATTTTTGAAGCTGGGACTTTTGGGGGCCACTTAAGGGACCTTTTTCAGATGATTTTGGACCTTTTTCCAGTGTCAAAAAAGTAAAAAGATTATACAAGAAAAAGAAGAAGACAAATGATCTTGTTAAGAGCATTATTGTAATTGCATGAAGAATTAGATAAGCTTTAACTATAAAAATCTCATTCTTCTAGCAGCTTGTTCATTTCTCTAGCAACTTCTTCTTCTCTTTCCTCCCATCTCACGTTTCTCTCCTCTTCCATGAAAGCTTCTCTCAAGCTTCCATTACTCTTCAAAACTAACCTTAATTTTGTGCTCTACACACCCTTTTGTAGTGTTTTCCATACTCTTTTACTCCCTCACCCTAAACAAACCCTTAAAAGTCTTTCTTCAATACTTTTTCTCACTAGTTGAACTTTGTAGAGAGAGAAAGAGAGGTTTCATGATAGCTTAAGGACTTTTGGGAAGAAATTTCATTACAATCCACCAAGGTGAGTGATGAATTAAGAATGGTTTTAAGTTGTTGATAAAGGCTAATAATTAGAGTTATGAATTGGGTATTGTTGAAGTTATTTATCTATTTCTAGTGTTACTAAAGTAGAGAACTGAATAGCCAATTAAATGGTAATGGAAGATAGATAGGAAGAGCTATGGAAGCTTGATTTTCGAAAATAGCATTTGGAGTAATATTAATGTAAATTGGATTGGTTGTGATGTTTTGTGTGATAGGTTCTAACGAGGCCCTCATCTCCATTTGAACCATTAGGGAAGTTAGAGTCGATCAAAGGTTCAACAAATACCGGTGACTGAACTTGCATTTCAAAATGTTTTGGGGAAATATTTACTTGTTTCAATGAATCATTTGGAAATTTCATCAATTTTTGCTTTAAAATTTCCTGGGAACAAGCCATTGATAAAATGTTTGATGTTGTGAAAAGTGAAATGTGCAAAAGGATGAATCCATATGTTTTTGTATAATGTTGATATATATATATATATATATATATAATACTANTGCTTTAAAATTTCCTGGGAACAAGCCATTGATAAAATGTTTGATGTTGTGAAAAGTGAAATGTGCAAAAGGATGAATCCATATGTTTTTGTATAATGTTGATATATATATATATATATATATATAAATACTATGTCATAAATGGTACCATTGTGTGACAAATGCAACCGTGCATGTGCGGGGTGAGTGTTCGCTTGCCGGTGATGACGGTGGTGAGGGAGATGGATGGGATGTCCGGCTATGTGCACGATGTGGTGGGATGCACAAGAGTTAGGTGAGATGGGATGTCCGACTATGTGCACGATGTGGTGGGATGCATATGAGTTGCACGTAATGAATCTTGAAAATTTACCATTTATTTGCAAATTTATTTTATTGCAACGAGAAACATTTTGTTTATACTGCCTTGCTTGGATAATTGCTAGAAATTTCCTCTCTTTCAAATTTTATACTAAATATGGTTCCTTCATCATTAAATGATTTAATGACCAGGGGTTTAATGGAGGGATTTTAATAAGAACTTGAACTGAGTTGCATTGTTTTCAAATAAGTGCATCATGATTATCAACTTGCCTTATCGTTGCTTGTTCTCTTCTTATGTTCACTCACTGAGTTTGTACTCATTGTTGTCAACTTCATGTTTTCAGATTAGGAGGCAGTTCGAACTTAGGCCGAGGTGTCCATGTAGTTTCGTCTCTTTGGCAGGTATATTGGCATTCAGTAGCTGTCCCTTCACCTTGGTCACTCTGCTGGAAGCCCAGAGTCATTTTTGGTTTGTAAATATGTACATGTGATGTAAAGCACTAAGATGCAAGCCTTAGAGCATATATGTATATTTTAGTATATTTTAGTGGTAAGCCACCATGAGTGGCAATGGTTAACATTATTTGGGTTAATGTGAAATGCAGTTTTGATTGCTATAGCATATTAATTAGGTTCTTATAGATTGGAAGTATGAAAGGTGACTTTAAGAATAGTTGATGGAATGATGAGTAGGATTATATAACTAGGCTTGCTTGGGCTTCGTGGGTTATGCCCATTGGGTCCATGATTTATAGTATTGCTTATGATTTATAGTTTATGATGGCATGAGAATGTGTTTAGTGAAAAGAACTAAGCCTTAAAAATAGTCCAAAAAGGTGAGGGGACTAGAGGAATGGGAAAAATGTAGAATTTTGCCTAAAAAATAGCATTTTAGAGGTTATCACTAGATACATGTAGAACATCTATCAATAGATAGCAGACAGAATACAACAAGAAGCATTCTCCTTCAAATCCATCTATAGATTACCCTAATATATAGATAGATGAGTTCAAGAATAGTTCATTCTAGGTGCCAACTTCCGAATGGGCTGTAAACATTTCTAATGTTGTTAACATTTCAACAAAGCCAACTGAAACTGTCTCTTACCCTCAACAAGTCTCTCAGTATTTACTTGGCTTTTTCTCTAATTTTCCTTTTACTCTGTCGTAGTGTACTTTAAGGACAATGTTAATTTCAATAGCAACTGTTTCATTCCTTAATTTATAGGTTTTTTAACTCTAGCATGCAGTGGAGGTAATCTTTTCAAATTAGCAATATTCCAAAATCAACCAAAATTCCAACAAAAGAAACTCCAAAGGAAAAACAAGTACCAAGCTCGATTAATGCTTAAGCATTAGGCGAGGTTGGATTGACAATGGGGAAAGTTCGGTTGGTGCCACTAGACGTTGGGTTAGTAGTGAGGGGGCTGAGGGGGTCCATTTAGGGCGGAAGGGGTGATTGGGGCAAGTTAGGAGAGAGAGAAAAGAAAGAAGTGACTAAGGCTTTTGGGAAGAGGTTGATGGATCAATTTAGGGTGAAAAGGGCACTAAAGGGCGAGTGAGGAGAAAGAAAAAGAAAGAGAAGTGGCTAGGGCTTTTGAAGGGAGCACGTTGAGGCTTCCTATATAGTAACCTTACTGATAGATATTATATCAGTAGTTCAACATACTAAAATATATTATCCACAGATATTTACGCCATGATACTGACGATGGTTTCATCGTTATTTATAAAGAATGCTAAGAGATATATCCATTGGGATTTGGTTACTAAATTTTGTCAATGATCATCAATACTGATGGACGAAATTGATCGACAATCTTCGGACCATCATCCATCGTCAATATACACCATCATCCATGGTCAATACGCACCATCAAGTTACCAAAAACTTACCAATTGAACAAACTTCATCAATAAATTCTATGAATAATGTGTAACATCCGACCATTGAGCTGTTAATTTAATGAAAATATTTTGGCCAATTAAGGTGAATTATGGATGTTGGTAATGTGAGAAGATATGTGAAAGCGAAGGAGGTGACATGAAAAATAAAATAATAATATAATATTAATGGCAAGTGACTAAGACAGTCGAAAGTCAATTTCAAGAAGATAAATTTGGTCAAAGTGGAGGAGAGTAAGAGAAATTCGAAGGAAATGGAGTATTGGTGGGATCCATGTGCATTATTAAATAAAATATAAAATATAAGTATATATTTAAATGTTATGGTTGTACTTGGGTGGAATGTAAATTTGATATTTTACTTGTATGTGTGTAAAGGAAGAATAATAGAATGTGGATGAAATCTAGAATTGGGCTAATGAAGAACCAAGGAAAAAATCGTGTGATCTAAACAAGGCTACAAGTAAAATAATGAAGCCATGGTTTTGGGAATAGAAGTACACAATTTTCATGAGTAGGAAGGGAATATTTTGCATGTAAAGCCATGTATTTATAAAGTTTGCAATGTGACATGCATAGGTGAAAGGTGGCCAGTCATGTTTCCTAAAGACTAGCACTTTAAATTTTGTAGATCAATAGAAAAATTATGCAAGGGAGACTTAGAAATTCAATGATGGTCCACGTGACTTGTAAAAAGGAATGGCATTACAAACATCAAGACGATCTAAATTTCACTAATGATCGACCTAGTGAAAACACATTGAGATTTCATGGATAAGTAAAAGCTAGGAAGGAAATAAAAGGGTTATTTACCAAAAAAAAACCCTCATGCATAAAGTGTTTTGGAAAATAGCCCTCATAATTTTAACTATTTTTAGTCAAGAGAAATTAATTTGGATAAAATTACCCTTAATGAAATTGACCCATATGTTTGGGTTCATTCCTCAAACTCACCTATATGTTTGGGTCAAGCTTTTTACCATTGTAATCTCTTTACTTTCCTCCACGTACCATTCATCTCTAGAGCATTCCTCACTAGTGCATTCCTCACCAGGGTAAGTTTTGAGCATTGATAGAAGCATTTTGGAGTGGTTTGAGAATAAAGTTAGGCACATTCGTTGATTATATTGTTAAATGGAATATGTTATATTGTTTGAAGTTGATGATTTTGTTAAATGGAATTTGGTAATGTTGGTGGTTTTTGGATCGAACATTGATAGGGCATGCGTGACTAGTTGTAGGCATTAGGTTTAGGGGTTTTAAGCATTACTTGACTTAAGGTTTGCATCATTGGTTGATAGGGCATGCATGACTAGTTTTAGGCTTTAGGTTTAGGTGTTTTAGGCATTGCATGACTTAGGGTTTGCACGATTGGTTGATAAGGCATTGCGTGATTGGCTTTTAGGCGTTGTGTTTTTGGTTTTAGTCATTGCATGACTGGTTTTTAGTCATTGCGTGACTGGTTTGTAAGGCATTGCATGACTGGCATTTAGGCATTGTGTGACTTAAGCAATGCGTGGCTGGTTTATAGGGCATTGCGTGACTGATTTATAAGGCATTGCATGTCTGATTTTTAGGCATTATGTGACTGCTTCATAGGGAATTGCATGACTAGTTTTTAGTCATTAATTAACTGGTTGATAATGTTGGAATGGCATGAAACTTAGAGATAACAATTATCATATGCAGCAGAAAATAAAAATTTTAAACGTACCATTCCATGTCATCACCCAGGGATCCCCCGGTGGTTTTAATACAAACAAAACTAGAAGAGAAGTAAACAAAAAAATAACATTACCTTGACCAAGTGATGTGGCTATCACGATGGTACCTCTTCCTTGTCCAACCCATGAACACCACAAAAGGAGCAAAAAACCTGAGCCAATCAAATGCTTGGCCTCCAACAGTTGCACGCAGGTTGCACTTGAACCTTCACAATGAGGGAGCTTTCTCAACTATGCCTTTGTGCTAGCAACGTGGACAACAACTTGTCCTCTCCAAGCAATCACACTCCTCCTAGCTGAATCACAAAGTTGGAAAACTATTTTTCAAGTCACTCAAAAAAATGTGCGGTTAGGCTTTCTTGTTAGTTTTTTGATGACTCAAAAACCTAACTTGTGTGTTTCGCTTGTATTATGAGGAATAGCTCAAAAGTTATATTTATATCTAGGTTAATTAATTTCTTAAATTGCAAATAAGGCATCAATATTATGACCCTTTTAAAACTTTGGCCCAACATTTAATTAAACCTTTTTAATTAAGTCATTGTAAATCAAAATTAAATTTAATTTACTTTATTTGTTTGCCATTAAGGCTTTAATATTATAACTAATTATGATATCAGCCTTCAACTTAATTAAACTATTTTAATTAAGTCCTCAGAAAGTTAAAAATCTAGTGTATGATTTAAGCCCAACTTAAATCATCACACTCCCAATTTAATTCATAATGCAACTTATTGCGTGTGACCCATTAGGTTCCTAACATGTTGGCAATGAAATTGAATTATATTTTTTATTAAATTAGTTAATTCAATTCCATAGACCAAGGTTGGCATGTAGCAACACATTATGGCCACCCAATTGTTAGGAGAGTTAAAGGGTTTTTCGACAACTTTTTCGTGTACAGTTTATCAGTGTAACTCTGTCACAGCTTAATTTTCAGGCCATGATCGGCGCAAGGGCCCAATGGGCTCAGCCCACTAAGCCCAAGCAAGCCTATTTATATAATCTTGTACATTAATCCATATGTCTTTAAAATCCAAAATTCGTAATGTTCAAATATAATTCTTTTGAAAACAATTCATAAGACCCAATTATGTATTCATAATGGCATCATCAACCATAATATACATATATAGCTTGACAAATTAGTCTTAGCATTTCACATCAAGCATTCATATATACATAATCAGACCTTGACCGTTAGTGGAGTGACTACAGGCACGGTTGCTAACATTTAATGTCATGGTAAACCTACCGAGCAATGGATAGGGAGAAGCACCTCATCCTAGGACTAGTCACCTTTAACTCAGAAAACCTAAAACATGAAGTTTAAAAAAGTGAGTATAAACCCAATGAGTGAACATAAGAAGAGAACAAGCAACGTTAGGGTAGGTTTAGAAATCATGATGCACTTAAGTTCAAAAACAATGCAATTTAGTTTATTTCTTATTAAAAACCCCTCATCCAAACCCTTGGTTGTTTAATCACTTAAGGATGAAGGATGCATAAACAACAAAGAAGTTAAAGAGTGAAAACTTTAGTAGAATTCAAGAAAGTCAAGTCTAACAAATTGATTCTCACCGCAGTGAAAAGGCATTCTCACTGCAACAAAATTCTGGCCAGATAAAATCTAAAGGGTTTCCACCGCCACAAGGAAAATCCACTCATGCCACAATGTACATTAAATCAAGCACATTGACAATAATCAAGTTTTCTCAATATGCAATGCAGTCACATATTATTTTCATAACCTTTTCTATAGCATATAAAAAAACATATTTATAGCATATATATATACAAGCATGAATACAACCATAACCTCACTCAGCCCATGTGCACTCCGCATCGCACATAGCTTGTTTCATTGTGTGCACCCCCAAATCGCGCACAACTAATGCCATCATGTGCTCCCCCCATATCGCACACATGCCATATATCATCATCATTGTGTGCACCCCCACATCACGCACAACTAATGCCGTCATGTGCTCCCCCCACATCTCGTACATAGGCAATCTCATCATCCACACTCCCTTACCACGTCATCATCGGCATGTGCAACCCCCAAATCACGCACATGCACGGTTATAATTATCACACAATATTAACTATCAATACACAACATATATATCAACATAATATGGGAGCACAAGGATTCATCATATTACACATTCATAACATATAACATTTCATCAAGGGCTTGTTCCCATGCAAATTTTAAGAAAAACCAGTAAAATATTTCAAGTGGTTCAATCAAGCATATAATAATTTATTCCAAAACATTTTAATGCAAGTTGATTCACCTTACGATAGCGGGATATTACATCGCTATTAGTTCGAAGGCATATCTATCTATTGCTACTTGTCGATCACTTGTTATTTCCTCCGACACACTGCCTGTGAGACCTTGACCTTTATAGACTCGTAAAGGGAAATATACGCGATATCCCTGATTAGGGGTAATTTCATCATTTCCTTAGTAAACCCATAAAAGTAAGGTTTTTAAACAATATTATGGTCTAAGTAGGCATAAATGGATGGCGAAATTAGGGGTAAAATGGAAAGGAAACCAAAATTTTGAAAATTTTCAAGGTAGGGGCAAAATGGTCATTTTTCACCTCGGGTTACAATTTTATGTTTTCATAAACCCAAGTATGTCTAGACCATTATGGACCTTGTCCCAGTTTCAAAAGAATAAAAAGATTGCATAAAAGATTGAAGGAGAATAAGTTAATTGGTGGAAAGGCATTTTCGTAATTTTAAGCGAATGGATAAGATTGGCTATAAATATCTTGAATTTCCAACAGCTTTTAGAGATTTTCCAGCAGCTGGTCTTCTTCTTCCCTTCTCCTCTCTCATGTTTCTTCAATTCCTCAATGGGAGTTTTCTTCAAGCTTCCATAATTTTCTCTCTCTAGCTTCAATTTTTATGCTTTTAGTGCAACCTTCCATAAACCCTTGTGCTATTTCATCCTCTCACTTTAAAACCCTTGATAAATCTCATTTCTTCACTTTCTCTCACTAGTTGGATGTTCTAGAGAGAGAAAGAGAGAATTGCCCCATTGATTTGGAAGTAATTGGAAGAGAATTTGACTACAAAGGGGCCCTAGGGTAAGTGATGAATTAAACTTGGTTTTTAGCTGCAGAAAATGGCTAGTAATTGGGAGTTATGAGCTGTTTTGTTGCTGACTATGTTCATTACTTTTTAGTGATTAAGATAGTGAACATAGATAGCCATTTAATGTGGCAATTGAAAGCTAGTTAAGAGATTACTTTTAGGGTTCATAGTGTGTAAATTAACCTCTTGCTTATGCTAATGTGATCCTAGGTTCTAAGGAAGCCCCATCATCTCATTTGGACAATTAGGGGAATTGGAGTAATCTAAGGGCTCTACAATCAATTGGTGAGTGGACTGCCTTCAAAACTTGTTTTGAGAAATATAATGTATTTGCCACCCATTTGAATGAATTATCAAGTTTTTCATAAAGACAAGTGCCTTCGGAACAAGCTTTTGCAAAATGGTTTTATGTTGTGATATGTGATTGCTATGGATTCATGCACCACTGTAGTATGATGATATATATATGTGTGTGTTGTGCATGATGAATGATATTGTGTATAATGAATGATATTGTGTATAATGACTGTAACCGTGTGTGTGCACGATGTGGGGGGATGCACATGCTGGTGATGATGGTGGCGTAAGAGATGGATGATGATAGTGCCCGTGTGCACGATGTGGGGGGATGTACACGATGGCACTGATTGTGCACGATGTGGGGGGATGCACATGAGGGTGCCAGCTATGTGCACGATGTGGGGGGATGTACATGAGCCGGGTGTGATTATGATGATGTTGATGTTTATCTATGTAATTATGCATATCTAGATTTATGAAATGAAAACTTATGAATGTGATATATGATTGACATATATGAGAAATTTGATACATTGCACTTTGGGAATTTTCATGTGTTGTATGTTTATTTTATTGGTTTAGCAGGATGGCCTTTTTGTTAAGTGAGGGGAAACTTTTCTCTTATTGCTCTATTTTCGCTGCAGTGAAAAATTGTCGGGTTTGAGAACGTTCACCAGAACTGGTTCTCGCTGTAGCAAGAATGTATTTCGCTGCAACGAGATAGTCACCGTAGCTTCTCGCTGTAGCGAAATAAGAATCTCGCTGCAGTGAAAACTTCTCTGTTTCATCAGCTGAATTTCACTGCAGCGAGAAAGAATATCGCTGTAGTGAGAAACCTTCTGTTTCTGGGTTACAATTTCGCTGCAGTAAGATTTAATCTCGTTGCAGTGAAAAACCTTCTGTTTTGGTCTCCTATCTTGTCCAATTGCTACACTATTTTTCACTTCTTTACTACCATATCAGAGCATGGACTTCCTACATTAAGGATTAAATGAGTTAAGTTTATAGGGAGGAGGTTTAGTGAGAAATCCTCGGCCAGTTGAGAAACCCTTGATCGGCTAATAACCAAATCCCAACGTCGCTGCAACAAAAATTCATTCTTGCTGCAGCTACGCTGCAGCGAGAATGCCTTTCCGCTGCCGCGAAGATTCGTTGTCGTATTTGACTTGCTTGTGTAAAATTGAAGCTTTCATTCTTCAAATGATTGCATTGTTTTGAAAAAGAATGCATCATGTTTTCATTAAAGATTCCTTATGGTATGCTTGTTCCTTTTCTTGTTCACTCACTGGGTTTATACTCACCATTTTCAACTTTATGTTTTCAGATCACGAGGCAGCCAGTAACTAGGACGAGGTGTCCTTGTAGACTTGTATCCATATTTTGGTAGGTGTCTCGGCATTCAATAGCTGTACATTCGTCTGAGTCCCTCCGCTGGAAGTAGAGTATTATTTTGTTGTGTATATATGAACCTAATGTAATTGTTAAGATACATGTTGTAAACAAATGTATATACACTTGTTTAGTATGCCAATATGAGATGGCAATGTTTAATAATATTTTGATTCTAAGTTTTAAAAAAATGACTTAGTAGTTTATGATGGAATGATGAACACGTCGGACTAATAGGCTTGCTTGGGCTTAGTGACCTACGTCCATTGGGCCCATACACATATCATGGCCCGAAATTTGGGTTGTGACACTGCATAGTACACTACCTTTACTTTTGTACTTCCTAGCAACAATCCAAATTCAATATCTTTAGTGTACCTCATTTCTACTTCTCTTTTTCCTTCAATCATGAATCCTTATTCAACTAACTTATATTTTGACACATTCTTTACCAAAGTGGCCTTTATCCTTTACTTGCGTAATTCTTTAGATTATGGATACCAACAACTTATTTATGACTCTAGCACATATATAAATCTTGTCTAATGATATTTATCAAGTTTATCCATCATTTCCACAATAATTACCTAGCATATGGCAGCAACTATAAATTACTTCCATCAAACATTTTTCAAGTCTACATGTGCCACTATCCTCATTTACATGTTGCTACCAAGCATAACATTAATATTCATTTATGCACATCAACATCCATAACCTTTTAAACCTTTCCTAACAACACATATCTACACACGAAACTTCCAATTAATATAATTGCCTTCCAACCATACCCATGATATCACAATAACACTACATTTGCATATAATCATTCTTACAATATTAAACCAATCATAAGCTTCAAATTGTAGCATTAAGCTTACCACTTGGTTCTAGCTTAGATTTCACCAAACCAAAGTCATAATTTCCTCAAACCCATGGTCACCATAGCTTCCACAAAATGATTCACACATCATTTTTCTAAAGATTTAAGCAACCATGAGCTTAAAACACAAAAACCCTTACCTTATATTTATCGAATCTTGAGACCTACTTGATATTTCTTCAATTACTCTTGAATTACTTACTACCCAAGCCTTCGACCTTTCTCTCCTTTCTTTCCTTAGCTGATTTTCTCTATTTTTCTCTTCAATTGTATGGGAGTCAAGTGAAAATGGGGTGGAAGTATGGAAATGGCGTGGGAGGAAGGAGACGGAGAAGATAAAATGCCATCTTGAAGAGATAAGGAGCAGCCAAGGATAAGGATGAAGAATGAAAGCTTCCTTCAAAAGCTTTGACCACGTTAATGGAAAAATTACCATTTTACCCTCCAAGGTTGTCACCCTTTTTAATTGTATCCTCCCATAATCTTTTAATTCCAATTTCTTTCCATTATCTTCGTTTATACATGTACAAATGAAATATAAAGTTTTAACTCCAACGCGGTATCCCCATAATATTTAAAATATTTATCTACCGATGCTATCTTTATTTAATAAAGGCACGTGGGCCCCATTAACATCATTTTTCTTTGAAATTTCCTCGTTTGTCTTCTCCCCCACTTCGATTGACCATATACTCCCTTTTCAAGAAAAATTATGACACTTAAAAAAATATTAATATTTTAATATTATTTTATTCTAAAATTTTCCACCTGTCTCCTTGGCACCAAAAACACCTTGTTATACCTTGATTCACTTCCGAATCACTTTTTATCTTACTAATTCATCCTCAATAAAAATATTATTATTATTTTATTATTATTTCCTCACGTGCGAAATATTTTATCTTAAAATACTCTTTTCCTTTTCATCACTTTTAAACATTCCAATTAACCTCAATTAGAATTTGTTAAGCTTTATTAGCCACCATAACAGAGTACAAGATATTACAATCTTCCCCACTTAAAAAGAAGTCGTCCTCGAATTCTCTTCAACATCGGGTTGTTAATCTCACTCAATGATCATATTCCATTTCCTTTTTCATAGGGAATTTGATTTACGCACCTCATTATCTTCAATTTGCCTAGAACACTTGACCAGGTCAAGCTATGTAACTTATATTTATTATCATCTTTGAGTCAAAACCACGGTACCCTTCTCAATTGTTTTTTCTTATCACTAAGATCCCAAGTATGCCTTTAATTCCATCACTAACCACAAACATACCTTCATTTCGATTCTTGTCAAACCTTCAGTCATTCATTCACCTCGTTTACCTTTAGTTCGACTAGAATGCTTCACTTATGTCTGTTATCATCCTTTAGAGTCAAATCGATGATACCCTTCATGATCATTATCTCTTATTTTAAGACGTTGGGTATGCCGTTATCCCCATCATTAAATTTGAACCATAACTCCATCTTAATTTTATCGATTTCAATCACATTTTATACTTACTTATGTATACCAATCACCATCTTATACTTCATTCCTTGTCAAACTTCTCAACATTCATTCATTCATCCTATCCTCATACACTATTCTGTAGCTTACAGCATCATTAACATGCCATATTCATTCCCGTACGTATTCCCAACGTTGGGGGAGGTTAATGGCTTCAATTATTCCCACATATTCATGTTTACCTTGCATTTCTGCAACTTCAATCTTCTTAATGATATTAGTCCATCTTGTATGGCTTAACCACGTTGTAGATTACATTTCCTTGGTATCATTTCTTTGACTATTTCTCCAAAATTTCTTATATCAACATAGCTCAACTTCTGATGGGATATTTTATCATTGTACTATCTGCTTATGCATAACTTCATGTCCTTTACATGCCCATACTTTTTTCTTATCATTTCCAATTATATGCTTAAATATCATTATACTATATATCCTTGCATCATAATGTCATTAGTCAGATCTCACTTGCCAGTTGTCATTTTCATTAAATTGCAATTCAGTATCTGTATATGCTTTATAATTTCATTAATCCTTTAAAGATTCATCTTTACTTGATCATTACATCTTATGCCATACCACAATCCCTACAAGCCATCCTTATTTTTCAATTATCTTTCATGCCTCTAACATATAGATTATATCCTTTTTGCAATTCGAGATTAACGAGTCACTTAAGACTTAGATTCATTCGGATCATGCTTGCCTCATGCGTTTCCGAACTCTAATCATACATTAAGAGATTTTCATTATCTGACTTCATTATCAAGATTACCTCCAATCATCTTCTGCATTACTCTTTCACACAAATATAACATCATTCTCCTTTAGCCAATTAACTATATGTACTCAAAATTACAAGACTGGAAACAAGGTTCTTCTCAAGTACCTCTCAATGTCAATGTGAGTATCACTTTCAGCTTACAACTTTCCTTTTTGTAACAACATAACTTAATGCTTGTTTTCACAAGATGCATAGCAGGATTCCTCTTGAGTATGTCCTTGCAGATACCCACCTTAAACTTATGTCTCTCCACATATAATTATTTAACCCGTTGTTTAACTGTTAGGCTCTTTGGCAAGCTTAAATTTTTTAGATGTTATACTTGCCACGTATGGTTGGTAATTCCTTCTTAAGGATGTTTATGCATTCCTAAAACACTTAATCACTTATTTGCTCTTTAACATCCAGAGCATATCATTCCAAAAACATGGACTTATTCTCCAAGATATGTAAATGAATACTCATCTATTCCTATTTCAATTTATCTTCAAGGGTTTCTAGCATGCCACATAATTGGCCTTGTGTTGTTACTAATCCTTTTCATTCAACTAAGTCAAGACAAGATTTGTAAATTCGCATAGTAATACTTTATATTAACTCATTTTCTATGCCACACTTGTAATCCTTCATTCACACTTTTATCATTTGGTATTGACATCCCTTACCAACGTCTCATACATTCATCTAACTTTTCATTCACTTTTTCCTTAGCTTTTAACTAGGCTTAATCTCTTGTCTTCTTTATTTCTTAGGATTTGACTTTAATCAACCTATTATTCATCTCAATACTTCACATGGTAATTTTTCTCAATGTAGCCATCTCAAGAACTCTCTAACTTCTCTTTTACTTACATGCCAATACATAAGGCAATAAAGAAACTTTTTTATTCTCTCATATAAACACTTTTCTAACTCATTTAAAACTCCAAATAACCACGCTCAACATCAAGATCAATGAACAAAATTTGGCTTGTAAATGTATCATCATGCCACTTACAATTTACTCGTCCTTTTTAGCCATGGAACGTTCTTAGGGTTGCAACGCTAGGCAGTCAGCGCTGTGGCACTGTGACTACTAGAAATTTCCTCATCAAAGCTATTTGTCTGCATTCAAGGTCACTACATCAATCATCCTCAACCATCTAGTTTCTCCTCTAGGCATATATCACGATTTCCATAAGCTTATGTACCTTCTCTTTGCTTGTCATATGCACCAGGCCAAGTTCATACTTTCAACTCATATTACCTTTTAATACTTATCATCAATCATTAAGTCCCACCATAGGACATCCTTTCCATATTGTATAATGACTTCACACTACATATATAACACTACACATAATTATTCACTATTTATGGCATCCCACAATTCTTATCATCCATAACTAATTGTCTTTCTTGTCTTGTAACTCTAATAATTTATTGACTTTCAGTACAAAAGACCATAAAATAGTTTATCCATCTCCACACTCTGCATTCACAATCTTTATTAAATCAAGAATTCATCTTTCCCAAGTTCCATAATTTACCTCCAACGGGCTATATTTGTGTCAAATTATCATTTTATAATTTTATGTCATCATTTTATAATTCTCTAAATTACTTCAGTTTACAATCCTTGACTTAATCATGTTAGCCATTCAAAGTGTCACCTGTAGTCTCATCGATTTCTTCCATATTCTTCCAAACTGTAATTGCAATTTAAATTCCCAATTTCATGTTTCCACGATTGATTGTTGACCTTACCATGCTATCTCATGATATCTTATACAATTTCAACACATTGAACCTGTTTATTATAACATAGTCCCCTAGTTCAAGGTGTTCACTCAAAAATCAACTTCTTTGATTCAACTTGCCGCATAAGCTGTGGCTTCATTTAGTTACTTACTTATTTTCGTATTCGAAATCATGGCAAACCCACATACCATAATAAATAATAATTCCTGGTAAACACTATCAATTCAAATGGCATTTTATACCTTGTCAAAAACTAGGGTTACCACTCAAATGTCCATCACGTTACTTGGTAACCATTTCATTGTACTGCAAAATATGTTTATTATTAGGTCTTGTAGTTGCTTGTACCATTGACAACCTTCTTCATCAACCTTTAAGGGTTGTCTAAAGCGACCAACCACTCCATTAAGGTAAATATCCTTCCTCAATCATTATATCGCTAATCTATCTCTATCATATCGAAAGATTCCAATACGCATCAAGTCATTAAAACAACTATTTCAAAATCCATTTGAGTCATACAAAATAGAAGCCAAACCCTTACATCCTTTGTATAGATAACTACTACTACTTCATTTACACCACATCTGCTTAGACTTAAAGTAATACAAAATTCAACAAAAATATCAAGTTTCCTTAGGATCATCGTCACCTTGATCCAAACACATTGATGGATCCTCCTCCGAGTCCTCTTCTATCTCCTACAATTTTTCCATTTTACCCTTAATCCAAGCTTGATGTATTCTTCTGTATTCCTCAATACTCACAAGCGCAACACCTTTCCCATAACTTGGAGGAAAGTGTCAGACGGCAGATACCTTTCTTCTATGGTAGTTTGCAGCAGTTACTTTTTCCTTGTTCTCTTCTTGTTGTTTCCCCACATCTTTTTCCTTAAACCTTTCTTTATACCATTCCACAAGAAATTTTTTCACGCCATTCCCGAATATTAGTGTTGTCCTCACTTTCAAGACTTTCACTACTTTCGAGGCTTTCTCTATTATGACATAATATTTGCAAATCCAATGGAATCCATTCAATAAGAACTCGAGATGGGCTACTTTCCTAACTCCCTAGATCAGGGCGCCATTGGCTTCTAGCAGTAGAATCTAGCGACCCCTCACTAGTACTATGAAGGGTATCGAGACTACCATCTATTCTAGACATGGCATGTGCAATAGGCGCACCTTTAAAGCTATACGCAACCAAGCATCAGTTGCTTAGCCATTTATATATCATAGGAATAGGTAGGATTTTTAAAGAATTAGGGGCTTATGTAGCCTCTTGTCCTTAGCTTGCGTTGCGCACCCACAATCCAAGGATGAGACTCTACTCAAACTCCCACAACTCCACTGACAACACAGGAATCCCTAGGATTCAACTAAACCTAGAGCTCTGATACCAAGTCTATCATAGTCTAATTTTTGGGCCATGACCAGCGCAAGGGCCTAATGGGCTCAGCCTACTAAGCCCAAGCAAGCTTATTTATATAATCTTGTACATTAATCCATATGTCTTTAAAATCCAAAATTTGTAATGTTCAAATATAATTCCTTTGAAAACAATTCATAAGACCCAATTATGTATTCATACTGGCATCATTAACCATAATATACATATATAGCTTAATAAATGAGTCTTAACATTTCACATCAAACATTCATATACACATAATTAAACCTTGATCGTTAACGGAGTGACTCTGGGCACGGTTGCTAACATTTAGTGTCATGGTAAACCTACCGAGCAATGGATAGCGAGGAGCACCTCGTCCTAGGACAAGTCACCTTTAACTTAGAAAACCTAAAACATGAAGTTTAAAAACGTGAGCATAAACCCAGTGAGTGGACATAGGAAGGGAACAAGCAACGTTAAGGAAGGTTTAGAAATCATGATGTACTTAAGTTCAAAAACAATGCAATTTAGTTTATTTCTTATTAAAAACCCCTCATTCAAACCCTTGGTTGTTTAATCACTTGATGATGAAGGATCCATGAACAACAAAGAAGTTGAAGAGTGAAAACTTTAGTAGAATTCAAGCAAGTCAAGCCTTATAAATTGATTCTCATCGCAGCGAAAACGCAGTCTCGCTACAGCAAAATTCTGGCCAGATAAAGTTTAAAGGGTTTCCACTGCCACAAGGAAAATCCACTTATGCCACATTGTACATTAAATCAAGCACATCGACAATAATCAAGTTTTCTCAATATTCAATGCAGTCACATATTATTTTCATAACCTTTTCAATAGCATATAAAAAACATATTTATAGCATATATATATACAAGCATGTATACAACCACCACCTCACGCAACTCATGTGCACTCCACACCACACATAGCCAGAGTCATCGTATGCACCTCCACATCGTGCACAACTAATGCCATCATGTGCTCCCCCCACATCCACACATAGGCAATCTCATTATCCACACTCCCTCACCCCGTCATCGTCGGCATGTGCAACCCTCACATCACTCACAAGCACGACTATAATTATCACACAATATTAATTATCAACACACAACATATATATATCAACATAATATGGGAGAACAAAGATTCATCATATTACACATTCATAACATATAACGTTTCATCATGGGCTTGTTCCCATGCAAATTTAAGAAAAACCAGTAAAATAATTCAAGTGGTTCAATCAAGTATATAATCATTTATTCCAAAACATTTTAATGTAAGTTCACTCACCTTACGATAACAGGATGTTACATCGCTATTAGTTTGGAGGCGTATCTAGTTATTGCTACTTGTTGGTTGCTCGTTATTTCCTCCGTCACACTACCACAGTAGACTACCTTTACTTTTGTATTTCTGAGCAACAATCCAAATTCAATATCTTTAGTGTACCTCATTTCTACTTCTCTTTTTCCTTCAATCATGAATCCTTATTCAACTAACTTATATCTTCGCACATTCTTTACCAAAGTGGCCTTTATCCTTTACTTGCGTAATTCTTTAGATTATGGATACCAGCAACTTATTTATGACTCTAGCACATATATAAATCTTGTCTAAGGATATTTATTAAGTTTATCCATCATTTCCACAATAATTACCTAGCATATGGCAGCAACTATAAATTTACCTCCACTAAACATTTTTTAAGTCTACATGTACCACCACCCTCATTTACATGTTGCCACCAAGCATAACATTAATATTCATTCATGCACACCAACATCCATAACATTTTAAACCTTTCCTAACAACACATATCTACACACCAAACTTTCAATTAATATAATTGCCTTCCAACCATACCCATGACATCACATTAACACTACTTATGCATACAATCATTCTCACAATATTAAACCAATCATAAGCTTCAAATTGTAGCATTAAGCTTACTACTTGGTTCGAGTTTGGATTTCACCTAACAAAATTCATAATTTTTGCACAGCCATGGTCACCATAGCTGCCACAAAATGATTCACACATCATTTTTCCAAAGATTTAACTAACCATTAGCTTAAAACACAAAAACCCTTACCTTATGTTTATTGAATCTTGAGACTCACTTGATATTTCTTCAATTACTCTTGAATCACTTACTACCCAAGCCTTCGACCTTTCTCTATTTTCTTTCCTTAGCAGATTCTCTCTATTTTTGTCTTTAATTGCATGGGAGTCAAGTGAAAATGGGGTGAAAGTATGGAAATGGCATGGGAGGAAGGAGATGGAGAAGAAAAAATACTATTATGAAGAGATAAGGATCAGCCAAGGATAAGAATGAAGAGTCAAAGCTTCCTTTGAAAGCTTTGACCACTTTAATGTCAAAATTACGATTTTACCCTCCAAGGTTTTCACCCTTTTTAATTGTATCCTCCCACAATCTTTTAATTCCAATTTCTTTCCATTATCTTCATTTACACATGTACAAACGAAATATAAAGTTTTAACTCCAACGCGGTGTCCCCATAATATTTAAAATATTTATCTACCCGTGCTCTCTTTATTTAATAAAGGCACTCAGGCCCCATTAACATCATTTTTCTCTGAAATTTCCTCGTTTGTCTGCTTCCCCACTTAGATTGACCATATACTCCCTTTTCATGGAAAATTATGACACTAAATAAAATATTAATATTTTAATATTATTTTATTCTAAAATTTTTCACTTGTCTACTTAGCACCCAAAACACCTTGTTATACCTCAATTCACTTTCGAATCACTTTTTATCTCACTAATTCATCCTTAATAAAAATATTATTATTTTATTATTATTTCCTTGTGTGTGAAATATTTTATCTTAAAATACTGTTTTCACTTTTCATCACTTTTAAACATTCCAATTAACCTCAATTAGCATTCGATAAGCTTTATTAGCCACCATAACAAAGTACGGGATATTACAAATTCATTGCTTCATCATATATCCCGAAAATGATAAGAAAATGGTGCAATGTTTACTCTTATTGATCTTCATAGTCATTCTTGAAGTTAAATCATTAATTTTATAGAGACTTATGAAACTATTTTTCATAATCTCCAAGTCGCTTTGGATAAAGACTTCAACAAGATAATATCAACCAAGAGCTATTAGGATATGTCCCTTAAATCACTTAGGGTGATGATTTCTTTCTTGACCACTCATTTACCTTCACATGCTTTATGCCATATCCAAAAACATTCTGTTTTGGCATCTTTGGTTAAGCACTTGTAGGAATGAAATCAAAGCGTAGCACTTCACACGTAAGACAACTTGGTGTCTGAAGTCTAGGGAGTATTTACACAATTGGCACATGAAAAGTATTGCATAGAGACTTGAGTGAAATAGCAAATGCATTTCTCATGGTGGGTCATGTTCAGTGAACTTGTTCTCCTAGGCAAGCACCTACATTCTAATTCCAAGTGTCTCTATACTTCAACCTATGAGATTGGTTGCTTACTTCCAATGTAAGAAACATAGAATGTACCAATCTCTAGGTATCATTAATGTCCAGTTTTAATGTACATCAATTAGGAACATTTAGAGATTATGCTTTGATGCATGGGGATCTCATAATTACAATCCATTATAGTTCCTTTAGAAGGCATACTAATCTCATGGACTTCATCCAGTTAGACTTATAACTCATTATAATTAACGCCTTACTGATGAAGGAAAATATCTAATCATTCAACATGAATGATATTGTTGCATGATTGGAATCAAGCCTTAACCATTCCCAATTGGATGTAGAGTTCTTCCCAACATCTGCCACTAGCACAAAACCAATTGCTACCTCATCGTATGCAGATCCAATCAATCTAGCAATCGTGTCTCCATGTAGATTCGTTTGTTCCTTTCAATGTGGTTAATTGTTTTTATCTATCTTCGTGATGTCCATGCATCACATCATGCCATTTTACTATATCTATATCTAATGAGACTCGGATTCTCTTAGTATAGCTTCATTGTTGCATTCATAATGTTTAGAACGTTATATTGGTTGCATGAACTAATGATCTAAATATCCCCTTATGTGAGTCTTCCATAGGTTGTATATGACTTTGACTATATACATGTACATAGTCCTCTTTCTTTCTTTGGAACTATTCCAACTAAACTATGCTGTATGCATCATATGCATTTGTCACTTTACATTATGCCATCCATCCCTTTTAATTTTTGGCACTTTATTTGTATACACATTGCATCCCATGTAATTGTATCACCAATGAATTGTATTCACTCCTACTAACCTCCACATGTGTATAAGATAAGTACACTTATACATTTTATTAAATCCAACCCTTTGGATCCCATTTAATAGAACAGAGTGAATAGTTCCAATAAAAACATATTTAGTAGATTCATCTCATATGAATAATACAACTCCAATGTATCTTACTAAATCCATGGAGTTCTCATATATATGATTATAAGTCTCTATGCAAAATCTTAAGAGTTAGATTCCAATGTAACCATGTAATACTGAAGAAACTCCTTTCTTAGTGTCATCATGCTCCCGCTAAATCCAAGATCCTTTGTGAGAGTAGTATTCAAACTCTTTTGAATATTCCATGATGCTACATACATACATTTGATGTATGCATGGAACATATTAGTTTGGAATGATATAATTGGGTACATATATATTGGACAAATATGGACCAAATCATATCACAATATGAATTTACTTTTTTCTTTGAACAAACATCTCTATGTTCTATTCATAAGAAAGTTTAATTTCACATGAATCTACATTCATCTTTTAAATGATTAATTAATAAGTAAGAGTAATCTTCACTAAAATCATATCTTAATAAGAGTAATTCAGACTATATTGCTCATACAATCTTATATTTGATGGAGTTGGATCTAAGCGGATTGATGTGATTGTGTAAGAAATGGATTTCAAATAATTTATTTTATAAAGGAAACAAGCAATCCAATTACACAATCGGAAAAACACGTCATTCTTATTGCAAGTAACATAATCACATCCTTAAAAATAAGAATCTATTAAGTAAGATAAAATGTACCCTTTTATTTTGAGATTCTTATTTTTGGACACCACAAAACCAACAATTGATTTCTCAACCAAACAAGTTTACCACTTATTCTTTAAGAATGCTTTCAACTTGAACCTTGAGTGGACTAGGTGTGGAATGCTAGACTACAAGATGGCAACCGATTTTGTCTCTCTTTTCTTCCTAAAAATTAATAGCTATTTTTCTTTCAAAAAATTCAGTCAAGAATGGGAGAGAGGAAGAGAGATCTGGCAAAGTTAGAAGGAAGAGGAGAGAAGTGACAATTAAAGCTTTTTCAAGAAAGGAGCGTATGTTTTTTTTTTTCAATCTCTTCTCTTTTTATTAAAACTCTTGCCTCAAAAGTTTAATCAAAATCAAATACCTTTGAATCAATATTGACCATTCATTTAGAGTTATGAAAGCAACAAACATGCTCCACAATTATCAAAAATAAAATTAAAGAATAAATAGTTTAATTCTTTAATTATCATTTAGAGTTCTTGATAAAGTAAAACTCCTTATTGAATAAAAACTCTTATTTTATATCATCCATCTTTATTTAAAAAGAATTAGTAATAAATAAAAGAGTAATAGTCAAACATGGAGTCTACTTTTATCAACATGGATGTTTAGATTCATTTTGCAAGAATCCTCCTAGCATTATCTTAATTTAGGACAACTCTTGTCTTTAATTAAGATTGTTTTAAATTAAGATAAAACATGTTATCTTGTCTAAATTGAGACAAATATGTTTTCTTGTCTAGATTAAGACAAAACATATTTTTCTTCTCTTAAATTAAGACAAACATATTTTCTTGTCTAAATTAAGACAAAATATGCTTTCATATCTAAATTAAGACAATTATTATCTAAATTAAGACAAAACATGTTTTCTTGTCTAAATCAAAACAAAACATGTTAAAGCTGCCATTTTTGTACATAATTTAATAAATCAAATAAAATATACATTCCAACTTATACAAGTTGAATACTATGAAGCTAAGTGGGGAATCTATTTAGATATAGATATTCCAAGCTCTAACAAACTTAGAATTATTCTTAATCTCATTAAGATAATTCAAACTTATTAACCATGAAATTACTCCATCATATATTCATAGTTGCACTCTTGGATTAACTATAATTACAAGAAAGGAGTCAATACTTGATATTAATTATTAGTTGTCTAATTGCAAACCTTATATTGTGAACCTTCATAACCATCCAATGACAAAAGTGAAATTACCACTTTACCCTTTACGTTAATTTTGTCCTTTAGTCTCTAATTAGTGATTTAATACTCTAGATTTAATGTTTTGAGTATCTAGATGTGATGTGTAGCTAATTCATCAATCCACTAGGCCTAGATTAATCACCAATCTTCCTGAAATCACTATAAGTGATGTTAATGCTATGAACTCTATTATTTAGATATATGTTCCTAAATGTTCATCTCAATTATAATCCCAACATACTAAATCTAGATCAACCCTTTATGATGATCATGTTAATGGTATATCAAAGATTATAAGGAGATTAAACACAAGTCCATTATCCATCAGGATTTCGATTCTACTATAAGTAAATTCATAAGTGTAAGATCAAGATTTAAGTAACGATTAAACTTAAATTTGATTCTCACATGATTCCAGTTCATGTTATAGTGTCATTACTCAAAGTCAACCATTTTGATGATTTGAGACTCATCATTCCCTTAAAGTGAATCACATTCATTTCATTGAAAGTAATCTAGATACTACAATCTTAACACAATAAAGTGACCAGCTTTTATGTATGGTTGTAAACAATTTTTAGATTCAATTAAAATACATGTCCCCTATGATGCTTCATACAAATGTATTTTAATATCTCAATAAAATCATGGTACCTTAATAACTAGATAATGAATCCTTTCTTAAAATAAACTCTTCATGTTATTATCAAAATGTACTTTCACTACAAATAAATTAAATGAAATTAAACATGAGAATATACTTGCTTTTTAGGGCACCATATTCTTAAAATTCCTAACAATATTTGATTTTTCTGAACATTTCAAGAATTCAAATTATATTTTTTTAAGTATACAAGACAAAATCTCAATTTGGTCTTGTGTAAACTTAATAAATTAGGAACATTTGCCATTACATTTTATGTTCAATGGTTCTTCAACATATATATGTATAAGACCTTTCGAACATACTAAGTCATTCACTCTTGCATGAAAAGTGAATTGGTCATATAAGAATTACTAGCTCCTTTATGATTCCCAATCAAAAGGATCTAAGTATCTTCATACTCTAATTCTTATTTTAATGACCAAGACTTAAATGCCACAATCAAGATCATATGCAATCAATTGTCTTGACATTTATAATTGAGCATTGACTTACTACTATTTTTTTGCGCTTTATGTCATTACTTAAATGCATTCAACATCTAGTATTGAACACTTATGATGTTAATAGAATAGTAGTAACTTCTAGCTTAACCTTAAAGATGTTTGAGAACATTTCCAAGTTAATGCCCTTATCATGGTTGCTTCTCTATTCATAATTAATGCAATATAAATTCCATCTCATGGAAGCTCACTCCTAATTATGAATTATATTTGGTAGAGATTATGGAACAAAGTCGATACTTAGTTCATGATAAACACATTGCTCTAGCTTTACCATAAACCCGAACAACCTTAAATTTTGCTTCTAATAGCACTATCCTCTATCTTCTTGCATAAAAACTATTTTTATGTTATCTCATACCAGTTTGTATGACCTTGATTATAGAACCATTCTTTTGATTGCAAAGTCGTATCATGTAGCACAAGCGTTTTCATGTTGCCATCGAAACTTTGTAGTCATAATTGCCAACATCACAAGCGTGGCTTAACAAGTCTAATGAGCGTCCCATGCTCTATCAACATTTTCCTTAACATGGGCTTATGGCAAAGCTTCCTATAGATAGACAGCCTTTTGCTTGAAAACATTTCTCAAGTCTTGGTACCTCTCAAAAGGTTTTGGTCAAGTAAGTTTGATTTGCATCCAAGATGCACCTTACTCATAGATTTTTAGCCATTTGCAATGTATACAAACATGTTTGAATAGATAAAGCAATTGATAAATAACATGCATAAACTATTTAAAATAAGGTTTTAAAATTTGAAATAGTTCTCTTACTATTTTCTATAAGATGATAACCTTTATATCACCTTGAGAGATCTCTACTAGGATTCTCTTAGTGGGATAGGATCCCATCCATCTAGTCAGGACCTTAAGTGTGCTCAACAAACTATGATAAGTGGATTAGGTAGGTAATTGAGCTTACCAATTATATCCCTATAAGTTACGCATTGCCTAGATATATCATATATGTTTCGCCTAGCCCTTACCTCTAGTTTCCATAATAATCAAGTTTCCAAGCATCTGAATTTTATAAAACTATTTGAGTAAGACCCACCAATAGCTCAAGCATACTTGTGTAAAAGTGTGACCTCGAGTGTGCTTAACAAGTCTCCGATTAAAAGAGCAGCAAGGTTATCTTGCTATACGGTGGAAGGCAACTTGGTCATGCGTGGCATGTAACTCAATATATAATGAGGGATTTTGTTTTTGATTTTACTAAGGTCTCATCTTTGCATGCATAACATTTATTAAATCACATAAAATAAATCTATCACATGCATACTGCATTGCATAGCATTTATCAAATAACATAAAATAAATTTATCACATGCAAACTACTTTGGATGATTATGGACTTTAACTATAATAATTTCCTTCAGCCATTAAAGGAAACTAGCTTGGTCAAACTTAAAGGATTACATATAAGAATCTTTAAATTTTGGTTGTAATCTCTTTGCCTTTCTTGGCGCCTTAGATTTCCATCATCAGTTTTTCAAAATTCAACTCCTAATCTATCATAATTCTAATTAAATTTGAATGTAGAAACTTCAAGTTAAATTTAAAGGAAGTAAGATAAGGAAAGAATTTTATAAACTGTGATAAAGAGATAAGGCAAAACATGCATGCTTTATTTCAAAAATACTAAGAATATACATTCAACCATAGCATAATCATATTGGGCCTATGCCTATAATCATCCATATATATTCATCAATATGAATAAAATTTAAAGACATGTCTCATTCAAATTGTTAATTATATGAGGTATTTGAGATTAGCAATTTTCAACATTTCAATTTTGTCAATTTCAAATTTTTGGGTAACCATTTAATTCTATATATGAAAACTTCTTTCACATATGGTAAGTATTACTAATCACAATTAGTAATTTATCCATTCATAGTATTATTAGGATTAGAATTAAATTTTATTAGGAATTAAAACATTTTTGATTTGTTGTCCTAAACATTTTAGGTAACTTTTTATTATGAATTGTAGATTGCATGTCTTCTAGTACCCAATCTTCATTAGGTAATTTATATCAACTCTAAGACAAGAAAATCTTTAACGTAATCTTAATATCTTATTCCAACTTCATTCCTTAATTAAAGAAAATTTATTCATGGTGAAAGACTTGCCTTCATTTATTTTTGACTTCCATAATTCTAGGAATCAAATTCCTTAATTTTTGGTATCAACAAAAAGATTTCAGATATCCTTAATTTAAGGAATCAAATTCCTTAATTCAAATATCTGAATTTATTATCTTTATAGAATTATTTTCATAATTATCCAATCAGCTTTTGAATATTATTGACTCCCATAACTTTAGGAATCAAATTCCATGATTTATAGGCGTCATAAATTAAATCTTGACATCCTTTATTTAAGAAATCAAATTCCTTAATTCTAACTATGTCAAAATTATCTTTTATGGAACCTTTCCATAAATTTTCAAATATCGAATTTGCAATTTAAATTTCACCAATTAAAGGTGCAATTTAAATTGCACCAATTTAGGCAAGTAATCTGTCACGACCCAATTTCTCGGGCCATGACTGGCGCATGAGCTCAATGAGCATAGCTCACTAAGCCCAAGCAAGCCTATCCATTTACCTTTGCTTAACAAATTTATCATATCATGCATACACACACACCTTTTCTCGGGTGTGAACATAGCCAAAACACAATGGCATTAGCGATAATAATATACATGCACTATACCAGTCATGTATTTAGCAATTTACATTGCATACACATATTCACAGTGTTAGATTGTATTCGCAATACAAAAGGACCGATGACTTCCAGCGGAGACATTTACAATAAAAGGGATTACTATCGAATGCTAGACACATACCCAAGAGATGCACTACGGGGACTCCTCGATCTTGGGTCCAACAGTCACCTGATATGAAAACATGAATTTTTATAAAACGTGAGTACAATATTCAGTGAGTGAACAAGAAGGGAACAAGCATACCATAAGGAATGTTTATCAAAATCATGATGCATTCATTTTCTCAAAGCCATGCAATTGTTTTAGATCCTTTAAACCCCTCATATAAACCCCACATGAGTAAATCACTTTACAAAAATCCATGCTCAACTATGGTACCAAAGAAATGGGAAACATGGCAAAAACCCACAAGTTACAAAATGGACAGAAAGTTTCTCGCTGCAGCTAAATAGAGCAACAAGAGAAAAGTTTCCCTTCACTCAATAAAAAAGCCATCCTACTAAACCAACAAAATCAACATAAAACTCATGAAAATTCCCAAAGTACAATGTATCAAATTTCACATATATGTCAACCATATATCACATTCATGAGCTTTCATTTCTTAAGTCTAGATATGCATAATTTGATAGACAAACATCAATATCATCATAATCACACCCGGCTCATGTACATCCCCCCACATCGTGCACATAGCCGGCACCATCGTGTGCATCCCCCCACATCGTGCACAATCAGTGCCATCGTGTACATCCCCCCACATCGTGCACACGGGCACTATCATCATCCAGCTCTCACGCCACCATCATCACCGACATGTGCATCCCCCCACATCGTGCACACACACGGTTACAGTCATTATACACAATATCATTCATCATGCACAACATACACATATATATATCATCATATTACAATAATGCATGAATCCATAGCAATCACATATCACAACATCAAACCATTTAACAAAAGCTTGCTCCCAAGGTACATTTTCTAAGACAAGTTGGATAGAATCTTTCATATTACCTAAAACAAGTTTGAAATGCAAGCCCACTCACCGATATCGAAAATTCAGATTCCGGGTGCACTCGGACTAATAGTCCTCAAGCGCAATTCCTTTGCCTTTTTCGAACGTCTCACTACCTTGACAAATAACAAAGTCAAGGAATTTACTATATTGTCCTTAAATTGATATAAACTAATTTAAATTACTAATGCTTGATATGTAAATACAAAAATACGTCCGATTACCACTTAATCGCGGTATCGATTAAATTCGACTGATCACCGATTAATTAGCGATTGTGTCCAAATCACCTCCAAATTAATCAATTTCTCCTCTAATACCTTAATTTACCACAAACCATTTAAATAAAGCCAAATTCAGCATTAGAACCCTCACAGTTCCTTATAGAAAAATTCGATCATTTGGTGCACTAGCACCAAAATTTTTTCTACATAACCGTTTCACCTTAATTCATCATTTTCCAAGCCATTTTCCTTGAAATAAAAACAATCCCCCATTGATATTCAATCCTCATGGTTCGACCAACAAGGAACCCTAGAGAAATTGAATATTTTTTTTTGTGTTTTTGTTCATAACCATGCTTAACTATCCCTAAACACTAACATAGTCTAAAATCAAATTATTCCAACAACAATTCCTCTTGCATACCCATTTTTCAGAATTGAATTCATCATGATAACTCAATATTCAACCATGGAAATCAAGAACAAAAGCATGGGTAAGCTAGGTATCAAGGAGAATTAAAGAAATTCCAACTTACTTAGCTTGTTTCCTTGATTTCTTCACTTTTTCTTTGAATTTTCACCTAAGTTTTTCTTGTTTTTCCCTTTGTTCTTCCTTTGTTCTTGTTGCTGGTTGCCTAGGCCGAATATGGTGAGAGAATTGGGGATTGAATGGGCTGATTTCTATAGAAAATAATAAAATAATCAAGCATGCCACGTGTCACATGTTTATTGGCCTAATTTTTTAACTTTTTGACTTTTTCTTCTTAATTTTCCACCACAAATATTCTGGTATTTATCCAATCCTACCACAATTAAAATCCCTTGGTCTTGACAAGTGCTGGGGAGAAAAATTTACCAATTTGCCCTCGAGATGAAAAAATTACGATTTTGCCCCTATACTCCGAAATGTACTGGAATCACATTATTTCTACTTTTGAACCTCAAATAACACTAATATTGATCAATATTAACCAAATGGGGCAAAAATCATTTTATAAAAATTCCCGTTTAGTCCTCTAGTGGTAAAATTACAATTTTGACTTTGTGCTCCAAAAATACCGGGAATCATAATTTTCACTACTAAACATCATTTTATACTCCAATAATCATACTTATATTTCATATAATTATTCTTGGTCAAATGTGATCAAATCTTGGCTAAAAATCTCCATTTTATCATCAAATGGTAAAATGACCGTTTTGTCCCTAATCGGTCAATTTTCCTGATGGACTCTTAACTGGACCTTGAACTCCGAATCACTATTCTAAGCCATTCTGTGGATTTCAAAATTTTCAAATTCCTCTTAGAATTTCTATTTGAACTTTCAAAATTTTCAAATTCCTCTTAGAATTTCTATTTGAACTAGTTCAAGGCTCGATTTAACTTAGTTGTACCACTCGGTATAATACCATCTTTTAATCGAGCTTGATAGGGTCTCACATAATCAATGCCAGAACTATAGCATTAGTCAGCTGTAGGCAGTATTAGTGCAGTCAAAACTTTCAGTTTTTATAGGGCCCTAAATTTAGGAATTTTATTTGTAAAATTTTTTTCTGGTTAGCCAACATATGGAACTATTCCATATCATATTTTCATGATTTTTTGATGCAAATTGATTGGTCAAATCACCCCAAAAACGTGACTTTCTACTACAACTGGCAGCAATGGCACAATAATAGGTCTATGCTTTAAAGTGGCTCCAAATCAGAAATTTAATCCCCAATTTTTTTTATGGTGAGCTAGCATATGGAAATTTTTAATATTAACATATGGTGAGTTAACATAAGCTGCCCAAAAAATTCAAAAACCATGACCTATGTCTGCTGGACTTAGTCACTTTTTCAGCTGCTTAGGTGGCATTGACAATGCCAAAATCCTTGGGATACAATCCATAGATTTTTGAACTTCAAATTCTGGAAATATTTGAACTCTTTCAAGCCTTAAATTTCAGCAAATAAGTGCAACTAATGGCACAAATTTAGGCTCCTTTTAAGTTGCCAAAATTTGTCAAAATTGTGGCTTGAAACAGCTACTAGCAACAGTGGTTTCAGCCATGATTTTGTGGCCATTGCACCACCATTCACCATTGCCCAGCAATCCCTCTTTGAACTATTCCAAAGCACATTTCTTCCATGATTTTTTCAGAATTTTTCATGGTCGTTAGATGCCTTTTTAATTCTGAAAATCAAAACACAACAACTGCTGGACAGAATTGAATTTTACACTCTAAACTGCACCAAAACATCATGAACTTGAATATGATTTTCTGAATTTAATTTGTGCATCTTATGCACTTCTTAATCTAGCCAAATCAAGACATTCAAACTCATATTAGTATATCAAAAATGAAGATTTAAAATTCATTAATTAAATCTGTCTAGAAAATTGAAACAACTCCAAAACAGATGTAAAAAATTTTAAATCCTTACCAACTTAAACCCAAATACCTAATATCGAATATAAATATTGAATCAATAACAATGAGACATTATTTGTATTAAAACAAGCCAAGGGAGGCTCTGATACCATTGTTGGAATGGTATGAAACTCAGAGATAACAATTATCATACGTAATGAAAAATAAAAATTTTAAACATACCATGCCATGTCGCCACCCATAGATCAACTTGGTGGTTTTAATGCAAACAAAACTAGAAGAGAAGTAATAAAAAAATAACATTACCTTTACCAAGTGCTGCAGCTATCACAATGATACCTCTTCCTCGTCCAACCCATAAACACCACAAAAAAAGCAAAGAACTTGAGCCACTCTAATGCTTGGCCTCCAACACACAATTGCGCTTGACTCTTCACAAGGAGGGAGCTTTCTTAACTATGCCTCTGTGCTAGCAAGATGGATAACAACTTGTCCTCTCCACACAATCATATTCCTCCTAGCCAAATCACAAAGTTGGAAAACTATTTTTCAAGTCACTCAAGAAAGTGTGCAGCTAGGATTTCTTGTTAGTTTTCTGACGACTAAAAAACCTAACTTGTGTGTTTCACTTGTATTATTAGGAATAGGTGAAAAGTGATATTTATATCTAGGTTAATTAACTTCTTTAATTGCAAAAAAAGGCCTCAATATTATGACCCCTTATAATATTGGCCTAACACTTAGTTAAACTTTTTTAATTAAGTCATTGTAAATTAAAATTTAATTGAATTTACTTTATATGTTCGCAATTGAGGCTTTAATATTATAACTAATTATAATATTGGCCTTATACTTAATTAAACTATTTTAATTAAGTCCTTAGTAGTTGAAAACCTAGTGTATGATATAAGTCCAACTTAAATCATCACACTCCTAATGTAATTCATTATGCAACTTATTGTATGTGGCCCATTAAGTTCCTAACATATTGGTAATGGAATTGAATTATAATTTTTATTAAACTAATTAATTCAATTCCATAGACCAAGATTAGCATCTAGCAATGCATCATGGCCACCCAATTGTTAGGAGAGCCAAAGGGTTCTTCGACAATCTTTTAGTGTACAATCTGTTAGTGTAATTCATTCTCTCATCATATATCATCTAAATGATAAGAGCATGGTGTAGTTTTTACTCTTATTGATCTCCATAGTCGTTCTTGAAGTTAGATCATTAGTTTTATAGAGACTTATGAAAGTCTTTTTCATAATCTCCAAGTTGGCTTTAACAAGGAATTCAACAAGCTAATATCAATCAAGAACTGTTAGGATATGTCCCCTAAATCACTTGGAATGATGATTCCTTTCTTGACCACTCACTTCCCTTCACATGCTTCATGCTATACCTAAAAGCATCTTGTGTTTGGCATCCTTGGTTAGGCACCCATAGGGATGAAATCAAAGTATAGCACTCCACACATAAGACAACTTAGTGTCTCAAGTCTATGGAGTATTTACACAACTGACAAATGAAAAATATTGCATAGACACTTGAGTGAAATACCAAATGCAGTTTTCCTGGTGGGTCATGGTCGGTGAACTTGCTCTTCTAGGCAAGCACCTACATTCTAGTTCCATGTAACTTTAAACTTCAACCTATGAGATTGATTGCTTAATTCCTAAGTAAGAAACTTCGAATGTAGCAATCTATAGGTATCATTAATGGCTAGTTTCAATGATACATTGACCTGAAACATTTAGAGATTATGCTTTGATGCATAGGGATCTTATAATTACAATCCATAATAATTCCCTTTTAAGGCATATTAATTGTCACAGCCCAAAACTCGAGCCATGACTGGCGAATGGGCCCAATAGGCATAGCCCACCATGCCCAAGCAAGTCTCTATTTCTTTAAGATCTAATAGTCATAATTTTTATTAAATGTTCTTTTGAAATTAGACTGTGAGAACCAAGTATATATATATAGATAACATTTCGAAAATAGGGTTATCATTCGTCAACATTAAATGACATGGTTAATCAATCAACATATAGAGTGCACAATAATCTCATAATTTACATTTAAGTAACTATATACACATGCAAGAGACCTTCAGTATCAGTGGAGTGACTTTGGGTGTGGGTGTCGCTACAAGATGCCATGGTACCCACTAAATGGCGAATACAAATGGACATTTCAATCTAGGTCCCAACTACCTCCGAATCTGAAAACATAAAGTTAAAAAGAGTGAGTATAAACCTAGTGAGTGAACACAGGAAGGGAACAAGCATCAATACGGGAAGTTTTAGAAAGCATGATGCACTTATGTTGAAAACAATGCAATTTTGCTTAATTTCTTGTTAAAACCTCTTAATTCAACCCTTGATTATTTAGTGCCTTAGTATTGAAGGATTCATGATTAACAATGAAGTTAAAGAGTGAAAAGTATGGTAGAGTCTAAGCAAGGCAAGCATGGCCGAGTGATTAACAAGATGGTTTGCACAACGAAGATGGAAATGCCCACAAGGTTGATGGTGATGAGCCAATTGGTGTGTACTCGAAGATAGGTGGTGAAAAGCCAATTGGTTTGGCTTAGAGCTCACCTACTTCTGCCTCATCCACATATCCTCTTAAAGCCCCACATTCTATTCATGGCACACTTTCACTTGACGCCCTACAACATGCTTATAGCACACCTTTTCCTAAGGCTCCACCTCCACCTTCGATTGAAAATGCACGATTAAGCATGGCCAGCAAATACTTGCGAAGCCTTTATGTTAACCCTTATTAGTCTAGTGCAAAAAGAAAGGCGTGTTGAAGGACAAATACAAGTGCTTCCTGAATAACGAGCACGCCAAGTAAAATGAAAACGTTGCACAATATTAGTCATTAGGGTTCAAAATAATTAAATCTTGCGACCTTTTGACATCAGTATTTTATATGTGCAAGGTTAATATGATGGGCATTGAAGGGCATGAAGGCCTTCTATTTTTCAGGCTATTGGAGAAACAAGATAAATGGCTAAATAACCACCACATTGACGCATGCATTAGCATCACATGTAAGCACAATCATAAATAGTGAGTTTTGTAATAGTCTAAGTAGAATTCAATGGCTACACATTTGAACTTACTGCAAAGACAATGAACTCAATTAGGAAACCATGCAAAAGTTTAATTCATTACAAAGCAAATAAGAAACATGAATATTGATACCTTATCATGACCATGGCATGGCCGTAGGGGAGTATATCGGTTCAAAACACCCACATGAACATGTCTTGTTGGACAGGTTGACTCTCTATCCTTACTCCTACCTATAACTTCGAACTCCACTCAATCGATTGCTTGTGTAGAAAAGTTACATGCTTCATTGAACCATGTGTTCAACAAATTAGTAGCCCAAAGCTTGAAAGGCATGGTCAAATTGAGGGCTTCCTTGTGTCATTCAGGAAACAATTATGGAACATGCCTCTAATGCACTCGATCAAGACGGTGATTAGTATTTTTCTTGCCTAACTCAAACATGAGTTAATACACTCTGTAATGTTAGATGTCATGAGTTTGTAGTGCCTTATCGGTGACCGTGCAATTGCCCATCTCTCAGGGTGTAATTTCATATAGTGGTCGTAAGCATCCTTGCAAATTTGTTTCAATTGCTTCATATATGTATTGCAATTAGCTACCCTGTAGCAGTTGATTACAAGGGTGAAACTCGCTACAATATCTGTGCACTTGAACCTATTTTTTACGTTTTTTTTCGAAGGGGTAATTGCATAAATCGTGGTGCACATTATGGTACACTTTTTCAACTGCATTCTTGAAGCCAAGATGCTGATCAGAAATAAACATTGCATTTTCAGGACAACCAATCGCACGAGTAATTAGACAAGAAACCACAACCACGACTCTTCATCCTTAATATGGCTAATGCCAAATGCAATTGGATATATCTGCTTGTTTGTATCTTTGTGGACAGTAACAAATAAAATACCCTTGAATCTGCCTTCCAGATGGATGGCATCGATAGTAGCTATAGGTCGCATTATAGCCCTGAACCCTTAGATACATGCCCCGTATGCCCAAAAACAATATTCGAATTGTTGTGCCTAATCAGCAACCATAATTGTGACTATATTGAGACTTTCACATTCCAACATTTGAAAATACAAGGGTAGGAGTTGGAATGACTCTTTTGGGGGACCAAAAATAAGACTCTCCACATACTCTTTCGCTTACCAAGCCTTACAATACAAGCATTGCAATCCCCACTTGCGATTCAACTCTTCCATTATTTCCCTAGGTCTCAATGGTGTTACATTATTTCGTTGTAGCCTAAAGGACATAAGTTCACCAATTAACCTCATGTTCATTGTTCAATACCCATCTTGAAAACCATTAGTAGTACACATGTGTACCTTGTGGAATGAGCGAACTTAGCAATAATCTCTATCATGCATAGTGAACTTGCATGCCTTGTTCTAATAAGTAATGTGAAATAAGCATGACATGACTTTTTAACTTTATCTCAAAATGCTCTTTTAGTGCCAACATGTTCAAAGCTCATTTCAATTTGTCCTAGAAGAAAAATACTTTTCCTCAGTACAAGCAATCATCTGTTGATCTAGACTCCTTGATGACAATTTTTGGACGAAGATGATATTTTCACTTGGAATAATCCATTAAAGAGATGCCCTTACATTTACCCTTTCTTGATCACTATCATCGAGTGAAGAAATCCCATTGTCGCCAACGAAGGGGTTGTTGTAAATAGGGTCATTGTACTGAACCTTTTCTAAGACAATAGTTGTGGTATGTTTTGTACTACCATTCGCATGATTGCAATCTCGAATGTCATTGTCCTCACCCCTACCTTCTATATGTTGGAGTAGGATCTTAGTGATTTAATGTGATTGTGTAAAGCATGGATTTCAAAATTTTATTTTATAAAGGAAGCAAGCAATCCAATTACACAAGTAGAAACACACATTATTATTATTGCAAGTAACATTATCACCAAAAAAAAATATATATTAAGTAAGAAAAACCATACCTTTTATTTTGAGATTCTTATTTTTGGATTCCACCACACTAATGAGCGATTTCTCCATTAAACAAGTTTACCACTTATTCTTCAAGAATACTTTCAACTTGAACCTTGAGTGGACAAGGTGTGGAATGCAAGACTACAAGATGGAAACCGATTTTTTTTTCTCTCTTTTCTTTTGAAAAGCTTAGAGGAGGAGAAGAGAAGTGACGGCTGAAACTTTTTTTAAGAAAAAGTACGTTCTCTTATTTTCTTCCAATCTCTTCTCTTTTTATTAAAACTCTTGCTTTAAAGGTTTAATCAAAATGAAACACCTTTGAATCAATTTGACCATCCATTTAGAGTTATTGAAGCATCAAACATGCTCCACAATTATCAGAATAAAAAATAAATAATAAATAATTTAATTCTTTAATTATCATTTAGAGTTCTTGATAAAATAAAACTCCTTATTGAATAATAACTATTATTTTATTATTATCTATCTTTATTTTAAAAAAATAAAAAATAAAAAAAGAGTAATAGTCAAACATGGAGTCCTTTTTTATGTCACAGTTCAATTTTCAAGCCATGATCGATGCATGGACCCAATGGGCATAGCCCATTAAGCCCATGCAAGCCTATTTATATAACCTATTCATCATTCTATCAAATGTTCCTAAGGTCACATTTCATAATTTCAACCTACAAGTACTTTAATAATGTGCTACAGTAATCAAATATTTGCATTTATATTAACCCAAAATAATGTTAACCATTGCCAACTCATAGTGGCATTACTAATCAAAATATACATATATTGTCTAAGACATATATCTTAGTAATTTACATCGCGTTTATCTATACACACCAAAAAGCCACTCAATTTCCAGCAGAGTGACCTTGGCGAAAGGTATAGCTATTGAATACCGAGATACCTACCAAGGAAACGAATCTACATAGACCTCTCAACCTAGGTTCCAATTGCCTCTTGATCTGAAAACATGAAGTTGAAAACAATGAGTATAAACCCAGTGAGTGAAGATAAGAAGGGAACAAGCAAACGATATGAAGAGATTTTGAAAACATGATGCACTTTACTTACAAACAATGCAACTTAGTTTAATTTCTTGTAAAGCCTCTTAATTCAACCCTTGATTATATAATTCCTTAGCATTGAAAATCCATGATAAACCATGAAGTTGAAAAGAATGAAAAATTTCAACAAATATCCACATAAGACAAGCAAAATAGAGGGTTTCTCGTTGCAGCGAAAAGGCATTCTTGCTGCAACAAAATTCAGACCAAAATCTCAAACCACTCGAGAGTTTCTCACTACAGCATAAGCCACCTGTAGGTATCTCGCTGCAGCGAGAATGTATTCTTGCTGCAGTGAGTTACAGGACTACAGCCAGCCTCCCAACTCGAGAGTTTCTCATTGCAACAAGAAACAGAACACTAAGAAGAAATTTCTTATTACATCAAGAAAAGGCCCTGTTGCTGCAATAATAAAAAAAATTAGTTTGAAAATACTTAGCAATATCCAAGGTTCAACATGCAGGATTCCACATACATTACAACCATATGCCATATTCAGAAACTTTTTATTGCATAAGTATATATATATATATATATATATATACATATATAAACATGAATACCACCACTGCCTCACCCAACTCATGTGCAACCCCCACATCGCTCACGTAGCTGGAGTCATCGTGTGCAGCCCCACATCGCGCACAACTAATACCATTGTGTGCAACCCTCACATCGCGCACAACTAATGCCATTATGTGCAACCCCCACATCGCACATAAGCAATATCATCGTCCACACTTCCACACCTGTCATCACCGGAATGTACTCCCCCACATCGCGCACATGCATGGCTATATTTATTAGACAATATTAACTATCCATACACAACATATATATATCCACATAATATAGGAGCACAAGCATTCATCATATTACACATTCACAACATACAACGTTTCATCAAAGGCTTGTTCCCATGCAATTTTAAAGAAAAACCAATAAAATATTTCAAGTGGTTCAATCAAGCACATAATCATTTATTCCAAAACATTTTTAACGCAAGTTCACTCACTGGTCCTCGTTGATTCTTAAATCGACTCCAACTTCCACTAATGGTCCGAATGGGGATGTGGAGTCTTGTTGGAACCTATCACACATAATAGCATCACAAATCAACTCAATTCACATAACCATAATTCTAAAAGCCATCTCTTAAATCATGTTTTACTAGTTATTCCTAGCTAGCTTCCAACTACCAGTAAGTGGCTATCTATTTTCACTATTCTAGTCACAATAAAATGAATAAACTACCTCAACTACAAAACACTCACAAATTTAACCACTAGTCATTCTCAACAACTTAAAAATCAACTCAATTTCATTACTCACCTTAGTAGCTTTGTAATTGAATTCCTTCTCAAAAGTCCTCGAGCTAGTATAGGAAGTCTCTCTTTTTCTCTCTAAAACACTTAACTAGTGAGAGAAAGTATCAAAATAACACTTTTAAGGATTTTAAGGTGAAAGAGTAAAAAAGCATAAAGGACTTTGTGAAAAGGTGCACAAAAAGCATGAAAATTAAGGTGAACTTGAGAAAATTTATGGATGTTTCAAAGTAAGCTTCTATCGAAGGTGAGAAAACATGAGAATGAGGGAAAGAAAAAGAAGAGCTGCTAAAAAAATGAGAAGAAGCTATTGGAGAGTTAGATATTTATGCCTAAAGTTTATCCAATTCTCACATAAATTACCAATATGCCCTTAACAAGGTCACTTTATCTTTTGTTTACCTTTATACAATCTTTTTACTTCTTTGACATTGAGACAAAATCCATAGTAGTCTAGAAATACTTGAGTTCACGAAAACTTAAAAGTTTCGACTTGAGATGAAAAATGACCATTTTACCCTTACTATGGAAATTATCAATATTTCTATCTTCTTCATTCATTTTACCATCATTCATCTATTCCTTAGGCCTACTTAGACCTTAATAACATTGAAAGCTACTTCCAAGAGCTCAACATGAGAAATGACAAAATTACCCTTAGTCCGTGTTATTACGTCTACTTCTAGTTACGGGTCTATAGAGGTCGAGGTTTCACATTTTATCAACATGGATGTCTATATTCATTTTGCAAGAATCCTCCTAAAATTCTCTTAATTTAAGACAACTCTTGTCCGTAATTAAGACAAAAAATATTTTATCTTGTCTAAATTTGAGACAAATATGTATTCTTGTCTAGATTAAGACAAAAAATATTTTTCTTGTCTTAAATAAGACAAACAAATTTGTTTGTCTAAATTAAGACCAAACATGTTTTCTTGTCTAAATTAAGACAAACATGTTAAAGTTGCCAATTTTTGTACACAATGTAATTAATCAAATTAAAGCATGCATTCCAACTTAAACAAGTTGAATTCTATGAAGCTAAGTGAGGAATCTATTTGGACATAGATATTCCAAGCTCTAATAAACTTAGAATTATTCTTAATCTCATTAAAAATAATTCAAGCTTATTAACAATGAAATCACTCCACCATAGATTCATGGTTGTACTCTTAGATTAACTATAATTACAAGAAGCAATTTAATATTTGATATTGATTATTAGTTGTCGAATTGCAAACCTTATATTGAGAATCCTCATAACCATCCGATGACAAAAAGTAAAATTACCGTTTTACCCATTTATGTCAATTTTGTCCCATAGTATCAAATTTCATCCAATTAGTGATTCAATACTCTAGATCTAATCTTTTGAGTATCCAGATGTGATGAGTAGCTAATTCATCAATTCATTGGGCCCAGATTAATCACCAATCTTTTTGAAATCATTAGAAGTGATGTTAATGCTATGAACTCCATTATCTGGATACATGTTCCTAGATGTTCATCTTGATTATAATCCCAAAATATGGAGTCTAGATCAACGCTTTATGATGATCATGCTCATGGTAAATCTAAGATTATAAGGAGCTTAAACACGAGTCCACTATCCATCAGGATTTCAATTATACTATAAGTAAATGCATAAGTGTGAGATTAAGATTTAGGTAACGGTAAAACTTAAATTTGATTCTCACATGATTCTAGTTCATGTTATAGTGTCATTACTTGAAGTCAACCATTTCGATGATTTGAGATTGATCATTCCCTTGAAATGAATCACATTCATTTTGTTGGAAGTAATCTGGACACTACACCCTTAGCACAATAAAGTGACCAACTTTATTATATGGTTGTGAATAATTTTTATATTCAATTAAATACATGTCTCCTATGTATGACTCTTCATACAAATGTATTTTAATATCTCAATAGAATGTTGGTACCTTAATAAGTAGATAATGAATGCTTACTAAAACAAACTCTTTGTCTTTATTATCAAAATGTACTTTCATTACAAATAAATTTAATGAATTTAAGCATGAGATTATACTTACTTTCCAGGGCACCATATTCTCAAAATTCCTAACACTATAAATAGTCATCATGCCCACCAACATAATTGCCATCATTCCAATCAACAGTGTCATCCTCTGCACAATCATCTTGCCTTTGATCAGATGCATCGTCATCACTTATGGCCATCAGAGTGTTGTTTGAGAATGGTAATGGACCCACTATAGTCTTGGGTAGAAATTACATTTGTTGGCAGCAATCAAGTAGTTGGTTTGATGCACATGTTGATCAAACTTGTGCAAACACAATTTTTAGACACCTCATATGTGTGTTAAACTGCTTAAACTCATGTGCATACATCAATGGTGATTGCCATTGTTGTCGGTTAAGAACTGCATAGTGTGGAATGTGTGAAGTAGTATAAATCTAATTTAGGTGACTACTATGTTGGACAACTTGTTCATGTGGCATGACATTTGTATGTCGTTCCATAACGGTCACAAAAATTACAATTCCCCTCTCATCTCACAAAATACTTGCTAAATCTTCATCGTCCTTGATAACTAGGAGTGAAACCCTTGTGGCATGACTGAGCAATGCATGTAGGTTGATTTCGTAATTCTGTGAGTTTACCCCAACAAAATCTTTAACCAACTTCATCAGACCTGAATATGACAAATCACTCCTACCACCCTTTACTCATGTCTCACCACACTTGTAAGTTTCATCTACCAAATGACCACCGTATGTAATCATAAGCTTCACATTTGGCACACCGCTAAAATTTAACAAAAAATAATTGCCACAATCAATTTATCAAACACGTTTCATGTAATGCCTAAAATACAGTCACACAATGCTTTATTCACGTAATGCCTACAACCTTGTCATGTAATGACTAAAAACTAGTCATGCAATGCCTACAACCTAGTCATGCAATGCTTCATTCACCCAATAACTAAAAACCAGTCACATAATGTCTACAAACTAGTCACACAATGCCTAAGCCACTAATTAAGTCATACAATGCTTAAAAGGCATTCTCAAAACGCTTAAGTCACGCAATGCCTAAGTTTCGCAATGCCTAAAAAATGGAGATGTAATGATTAAGTCACGCAATGCCTAAAAACCCGTCTCGCAATGCCAAAAAACTAATCGTATAATACCTAAAAACCAGTGACACAATGCTTAAAAACTAATTGATTTGCTTGCTTACAACTAAGTTTAAGTTGCCAAAGTCACACAATGTCGTAATCTACAAATATGTTTAATCAATTTCAACCCCTTAATTTTGGGGTTCTGTGAATATAAACCAACAAACTCAAGAATCTAAAAAACATACCTTGATATCATTTCTGCACTTTGAGATGGCAAGAGAGAGTTGGATGACGACATAGACAACATTAAACAAAAGAGAGAAGTCGAGATTTAGTTTTAGAATTTTGTTAGAATGGTGGGATAGAGAAAATTGGGACCATTTAAAGAGCATTGTTGTCAAGTCATACCCAAAATCGGGTAAAAACAGTTAAATTATAATGAGGGTAATTTTTAAATTGGGCATATAAGGAGGCTTATTTTTCACAATTTTCCCAAAATAAAACATGCAAAATAAAAGAGGGAGTAGCCCTGATGAATCCACCACATTTGAGAAAATAGAGGCAATCAACCACCAATTGCAAGATTAAACTTGAGAGCCTTAAGCTCCTTATTCTTCTATTTTTAAAGGAAATTACAACCTAAATTACAATGCAACAAAGCATATTACCTCCTTCATTTTTTTAAGTTACCTCAGAGCATTCATAAAGCTTTTTAAGGGTGGTTTCCTAAATAATTGAAAGTGGAAGGGAGAACTAGATGAAAAAAGTTGAAAAAATTAGAGCTTCAGCTAAAGGAAGAAAAATCCTATGTAATTTATCAAAGCCAAATCGAAGCTGCCAATCCATTTTTGAAGGGATTGAGGCCCCACAAATAGAAGCTTGCTAGAATCTTAACGTGTAGGTAAGAAAATTTAAATTTAAGCATTAAACAATTGGTTTAAAGATCTTATGCTTTTATGATCTTGTGGTGGCAAATTTAGAGAAATAGCTTGAGGCTATGTTTAAGTTGGCCCTTAAGCAAATTATTTTAGTGAAAGAAGTTGCTACCAATGAGGTTCTTTATGAACCCATGTTAATACCCTAAGAAAGGTAAGGGTTTATGAGTTTAATGAATGTATGTAATTAAAAAATTGGAAAAGAGACAAAATTAATTATCCATAAAAGAAAGGTTCTAGGCTGAATGAATTTGTTGAAGATTAGTTGGAATAGTTTCATTAAAGGTTGAAAGGGTAAAAACGATGAGTAAATATAGAATGTAAGCTTGAATCTATTTTTTGGAAATATGCATGGTAGAAGGGTATCAAAATTATTAATGTCTTTGAACTATTTTATTGCTTGGAGGTTTAATAAAGAAAAGAAATAGTTGTTGGAATTTTATCAAATGAGGCCTAGCATTAGAGGTTGGTTGGTGAAGTGTAAATGGCGAGAAAAAGAAATGAAACTTGGAATTTAATTGCTATATTACTTGCTACCCAATTGTGTAGATAGTTTAGCATCAAAAGTTATGCTAAGAAATGCTATGATGTGTATTTTTAGTGATTGATTGAGTTAGTGCACAACTACTAAAAAATAAATGGTGAAAGCACAAGTGATTACTACATTCGCCAAAGCATTAAGCCTTCAAAGGCTCAAATGGTGGTGGTGATTTGAGTTGCTAAATCCTTGGCCAAATCAAGATTAAGCTAAGGAAACAAATTTGAAATTGGTGAGAATTCCCACTAAAGGAAGTGAGTGGGTAGTAAATTTCCAAAGTATAGTTCCCGAGCTATATTATATATGTGTGCATGTGTGTGTGTGTGTGTGTGTGTTATATTCATTGATTGAACCAAATTGTGGAAAGCATGAGATGGTAGAAATCCTTAGGTTATTGCGGTTGTGACAAGGATTTTCAAACCTGTTGCTTTCTATATTATGTATATATAATTATTACATGTTTTCAAAGATGGGAAAACAAACCTTTGATAAGTTTTTACTTCAAAATCTACCTTGCAAGCTTTGTGTGGTGCTTAGGCCAATGACCATTATTTAACTCATAGAAAATGATGCTTAAGCTACTGTTTTTCATTAATGCATGTTGTTTGCTTATCATGCCATGCCTAAAAATAAATATTTTGTGCATAAACATAAGGTTTATGAATATTTTGCTTATTGCCTTATCATGTTTTGTGAATATATGGAAATGATATTGATTTTTCTCTTAATATAATTGAGATGCTCAGAGTAGGACTCGTTACCACACCAGGTTAGTGTGGTTTTTGTGCAAAAAGTAGTGATTATTGATTATTGATATTTGATTATAAAAAGAGACCTAAAGCCCTGATTATTGATATTTGATTATAAAGGGGAGACTTGAAGCCCCAATTTAGATATGGTGTTGTGGGGAGTTCCCACGACTATGTAAAAGGGGACCTGAAGCTACGATTTATATTTGGTGGCGTAGAGAGTTCGCACTAGTAGGTAAAGGGGGACCTAAAGCTTTGATTTATATTTGATGGCATGGGGAATCCCATGAGTAGGTGATGATGCTTTGGACATAAGAGAGTGAGCCTAAGGGCTATACTAGACCTACCCAAGGTTGATTCTCACTTATTGATTTTTATTAAATATGGCATGGCATTAATACTTGAAATATGTTTTTACATGGCAAGTGAATTTTACATATTCATTGGTGACTAGTTATTTTGCATTTTTATGTTTGAGATTATTCATTTTATACTTGCCACTGGATGTACTATTCAAAGGATACTGAAGTTGAAAAATTTTTTAGCATGCTAATTATAACCATTTCCATATGTGTTTACTTATCTACACTACATATTAAAAGTGAGTTCAAATTGAAGGTAATTGGTTGACATCTAGTTGCTTAATTGAGTGACATGTGGCATTCAATTAAGAAAGAAGAGAGTTGGATTAAGAAGGAAGAAAGCCTAGTGAGGAGCTAAAAGGCCTTTTTGAAGTTTTTGTGTTCTAACGAGGGCTTTATTTTTATTTCCTTTGGTTTGGTTGCCGTGAAACTTCTCTTTTCCTCTTTCGTTTTTCTTTCTTTCTTTCTTCTAATTGTTGCTTTTCCTCTCTTCTTTTTTTTTTTTTTTGCTTTTGCTTTTCTCTCTCTACAGTTTTTGATCTTGCTTTCTTTTTTTATTTGTCTTTTTTAAGCTATATTATAGATTTCACTTTTGCACATTATTGTTGCTTGGTGTTGATTTTTCTTCATTTTTTGGGGTGAGTTCTTTTTTAATATTTTTTGTCACTTGCTCCTTAGTGTTGCTTGGAGTATTTATGCTGTTATCATTTTGATTCACATTTGGATTTGATGGAGTTTCTTTAATTTTATGTATTTATTCTATTATTTTGTTTTTTCTTTCTTAGCGCTTAGCATTGGCATTTCTGTGAACAAGTTTTTAAAGGGTGCTTTGCAATGTTCATGTTTCGAGGGCTTGTTTGGTTTGTGTTTGGGTTTGCTGGAGTTTTTTAATTTTTGGTAATTATTCTTAACAAACAACTATTTCTTAATTGCATTATATATTTTGTTTCCTTTGATAGAAAAAAAGTCAGATTTTTAATTAATTTGTCTTTCTCAAGTTATATTTAATTTGTGCTTCTAACGTTATTTAATTTTTAATGTCATTAACCAGATTAATAATTTTTTTCTATTTCTCTTTCTTTTGTAGGTTTTCCAATTGAAGTTTGTCTTTGTAGTTGTTTATTAGACATAGATTGGGTTTGTTATGATATTTTTATCTTATTTTTATATTGTTTGATATATTTACCACTTTTTTCAATTTTTAAAAACAGTTCATTATATTACTGTTTTGTTAGATTATCTCATAATATTGCTCTACTGCTTTATTCATGATGCTTTTAATTGCTATCCTTTTTGGCTTAGCACTTTTGCTTTTTATTTTTTATAGTGATTAATAGCCTCTCATTTCAAAAAATAGTAAATCAATGTTTAATTTTTTTATTTACATCTACATGCTATTGAATGAAATAGTTCATTGCCCCTTTCTTTCTAATTGAAGGTATGGCAATCTTGGTAAAAAAAAATGAAAGGCAGGATAAAGGTTCCCTTTTGTTTTTTACTGAGAACTCAAACTCAATCAAAGCTATTTACCCTTAAAAAAAATAGCCAAGTCATTAGCTAATCACTTTCCTCTTACAACATACACATAATATTTATTTATTCATTTTTCTTTGTAGCCCCTAGCTATTGAATCTTTGATTAAAGAAAAGTAATGGTACCCAAAAGGCTTATTATTTGTGACATGGCATGTAATCATCCTTAGATTTTTGGGGGCTTTCATGTTTGGGTTTGTTGGAATTTGTTTAATTTTTGGTATTTATTCTTGACAAAAGTCAAATTTTTAATTGATTTGTCATTCTCAAGTTATATTTAATATGTGCTTCTCAAGTTATTTAATAATTAAGTGTCATTGATGAGTTTAATAATTATTTTTTTTCTATTTCTCTTTCTTTTGCAGGTTTTCCAGTTGAAGTTGGTCTTTGTAGTTGTTTATTAGATATAGATTGGGCTTGTTCTGATACTTTTATCTTATTTTTTATATTGCTTGATTTATTTAACACTTTTTTTCAATTCTAAAAACAGTTTATTATATTATTGTTTTGTCAAATGATCTCATCATATTGCTTTACTACTTTTTTCATGATGCTTTTAGCTGTTATCCTTTTTGGCTTAGCAGTATTGCTTTTTATCGTTTGTAGTGGTTAACAGCCTCTCACTTCAAGAAATAATAAATCAATATTTAATTTTCTTATTTACGATCTAAGTACTATTGAATGAAATAATTCACTGCCCTTATCTTGCTAATTGAAGGTATGGCAGTCTTAGTAACAAAAATGAAAGGCAGGATAAACGTTCCCCTTTCTTGTTTAATAGGAAGTCAAACTCTATCAAAGTTGTTTAAATTAAACACAGGAAAAGTGATCTACATTATTGCAATCCAACTAGATAATCTGGGATATGNCATAGATAATTTGGTGTTTCTTGCTACCTTTTAGTCCTAAAAATTTGGGTTGTATTCATTGGACCTATTAACCATCCATTGACTGCAATGGACCTTAATTTGTGGGTTCTTCCTCACTTTAGTGCAAGGATTGATAAATTTTTGGTCTAAATCATAGCTCAAGCTTTGCCCATAATAGACCAACCATCCTATATGGACAGCTTTAATTATAGATAGTGTTGCATCCATCATTTGATTTGATATTCAAATCATTTCAACGTTTCACATTTAACAAATTATTAATTAGTAATTACTATTTTATGTGTTTTCCTATATGTTCTTTTATTTGCAGGTTAATAATAAATCAATGTTTAATTTTCTTATTTATGATCTAAGTACTATTGAATGAAATAATTCTTGATACTAAAACAAATTTTGCTTGCTTTTTGTAAAGTTAAGTGCAGATTTTGCTTGGCATTATTTCAATTGATTTGACCTTATATGTTCTTTTATTTGTAGGTTACTTTTTATATTTTGACCTTTTAATTCCATGATGGATGGTGTTAATGGAGCAAGAGAAAATAGATTTAAAAGAAGACAAATACTAAGAGTTAGAAGATTGACTGGGTGAAGGAATTATGTCACAAATACTATGTCAATATGTATTAGGAGTGGATACAATTCAATTACAAATTATAGCAATCTCAATCAATGAAATCCAACTGTGAATGCAGTTAATCTTCAATTCCAAAGTACACATTTTCTGCGAAACACATCTACATCTAATCTTATTAATGTACCAGTTGGAAGGCACGTGTTGGTACATTCTACTGTCGACATTGGAGGCTCGCCATAAACCATTATGGTCGAACCTATTACAACCTTTGAGCTTACAACTTTTTTAGATTCTGTTACTTTGAGACAAAAACCTTCTTCTGCATATGATCCTTCCACACGCAATAGTTTCTGTTTTGATGATCAATTGTCATATAATATTACACATACCATGAGTGATTCAACAGATACCTATGATGATAATATTGATGGTAAATGAATTTATTTCTAAGCTTCATGTTTTACGAGGTCAATTCTATCTATTATTCTGTTGGAATTATGATGACTCACTTATTTAATTTAAGTTATTAATAAAAATACAAGGTAATGTTGAGGATCTTAATTCTAACATAAATTATGAATGATTGGGATGACAACCAACCAGAAGTAGAATGATTATGGCTCACTTAAGTAAGTAAAATTATATCAATTCATGCAAACTATGCAATCTTTTGTTCTTATATTGATTTTTTATTTAACAATTTGTTTTGGTTGCAAATTTATCTGATAGGAAGATGGTATTGGGCTTTCACGTTTAGTGGTCGTAGCTGCATTTGCTTTTTTTGTGGTGCTTACATGTGGTATGAAGAAAAAGTTAACATAACAATGGAAACTACAAACCCAACTTCCACTCTTTGTTGTCAATAAGGTATAGTAAAGATTCCTCCCTTCAAATCTACACCACCCTTCTTAGATAATTTACTTACAAATGATAAAAGTTATAGGGCTATTAAATTTAGAGAAAGAATAAGAATATAACTCTATGTTTCAATTTACATTATTGGGATGTAAAATTGATAATTTAATGAATAATGGACAAGGTCTTTATGTCTTTAGGATAAATAAATTATCATCATAGAATAGAGTTGTCACAGCCCAATTCCTGGGCCATAACCGGTGCAAGGGCCCAATAGGCATAGCCCACTAGGCCCAAGCAAGCCTCTTTTTCTTTATGATCTATTACTCAAAATTTTTAATGAATGTTCTTCCGAAATTAGATCGTGAGAACAAAGTATGTATATATATGTATATATATATAACACTTCCCCAAAATAGGGTCATCATTCTTCAACCCTAACCGACATGGGTAATCAATCAACATACAAAGTGCATAACAATCTCATAACTTACATCTCAATAAATATATACACTAGCAAGAGACCTTGACTATCAGCGGAGTGACTCTAGGTGTGGGTGCCATTACAGGATACCATGGTACCTACCAATTGGTCAATACAAATGGACACTTCAATCTAGGTCCTAGCTACCTCTGAATCTGAAAACATGAAGTAAAAAAAAACAGAGTGAGCATAAACCCAATGAGTGAACATAAGAAAGGAACAAGCAAATGATACGGAGAGCTTTTCGAAAACATGATGCCCTTGTGTAAAAACAATGTAATTTTATATATTATCAACAAAACTTGATGCCGTGCTATTTTTCAACTCATTTTAAAACATTTAGGAAATTCAAGCAATGCAAGCACAGCAGAGCGAATCTCGCTACAACGGAAAGGCATTCTCTAGCATATAGTACAATCACATTTTTTATTTTCATAACTTGTCTATAGCATATATATATATATATATATATATATATATATATATATATATATAT
>NC_030853.1:13906383-13915207 GCF_000208745.1 Theobroma cacao | reverse complement strand
ATATATATATATATATATATATATATATATATATATATATATGTACAAGTACACCACCGTCGCCTTACTCAGCTCATGTGCACTTCCTAGACACACAAGGCAATATCATCATGTGCACTTCCTACACGCACATTTCAATATCATCATGTGCACTCCCTACACGCACATTTCAATATCATCACATGCACTCTCACCCACATCATTACCGGCATGTGCACTCCCACACCGTACGTGCATGGTTATAGCTAAAATACAGTATTATTACTCAAAGCATAACACACATATCCATAAAATATAGGACCACATGGTTTCATTATATCACATATTTTACCACATGCAAATATTTCATCAAGGGCTTGTTCCCATGCACGTTTTAAAGAAAAGAACGATAAAACATTTCAAGTGATTCAATTAAACACGTATGCATTTATCGCAAAACATTTTAATGCAAGTTCACTTACCTTACAATAGTGGGATATTACATCCTTATTAGTTTGGAGACGTATCTAGCTATTTCTACTTGCTAGGCGCTCGTTATTTCCTCTGGCATGCCACCACAGTCTACTATCTTTACTTTTGCACTTCCTAGCAATAATCCAAATTCATTATTTTTAGTGTACATCGTTTCTACCTCTCTTTTTCCTTCAATCATGAATCCTTATTCAACAATTTTATATCTTGACACATTTTTACCATAGTTGCCTTTATCCTTTACTTGCGTAATTCTTTAAATTATAAATACCGGTAACTTAATTATGACTCTAGCACCCATATTAACTTTTTCTAGCCATTTTCATTCAAATTCGTTTTCTATTTCCACATATAATCCTCATATATGGCAACAACAATCATCCTCACTTTCACTCAATTATTTCCAAGCTTACAATTAAAATAATTGCCTTCCAACCATACCCATGACATCATAATAATCTTACATATTGCACACAATCATTCTCACCATATTAAACCAATCATAGGCTTCAAATTATAGCATTAAGCTTACCACTTGGTTTTAGCTTGGATTTCACTCAACAAAATTCATAATTTCCTCACGCCCATGGCCACCATAGTTGTCATAAAATGATTCACACATTATTTCTCCAAAGATTTAACCAACCATGAGCTTAAAACACAAAAATCCTTACCTTATGTTTCTTGAATCTTGAGACCCACTTGATATTTCTTCAATTACTCTTAAATAACTCACTACCCAAGCCTCTCACTTTTCTCTTCTTTCTTTCCTTGGCTGATTCTCTCTATGTTTTCTTTCAAATGCATGGTGGCAAGGTGAAAATGGCATGGAAGCTTGAAACTGGTGTTGGGAGCATGGAAGATGAAGAAGAAAATATCTCTTGGCTGGAGATAAGAATCGGCCATGAGATAAGGATGAAGAGTCAAAGCTTCGTTTGGAAGCTTTGACCAACTAATGGCAAAATTATCATTTTTCCCTTCAAGGTTTTCACACATTTTAATTGTATCCTCCCACATTCTTTTAATTCTAATTTCTTTCCATTTTTCTTTCTTAACACTTGTATCAATAAAATATCAAGTTTATGCTTCAACGCGATATCACCGCAATATTAAAATATTTACTTACCCGTGCTAGATTTATTTAATAAAGGCACGCTGGCCCCATTAACATCATTTTCTCTCAAATATTTCCTCATTCTTATTCTCCCCCACTTAAATTGACCATGTACTTCTTCTTCATGAAAAATTTTGACATTGAATAAAATATTAATATTTTAATATTATTTTATTTCAAAATTTTTCACTTGTCTCCTTTGCACCAAAAATGTCTTATTATACTTTGATTCACTTGCGACTTACTTTTAAACATTATAATTAACTTCAATTGACATCCGATAAGCTTTATTAGCCACATATCGAAGTATGGGGTATTACAGTCTCCCCCACTTAAATAGAATTCGTCCTCAAATTCAATTCAACATAGGGTGAACAATGAAAGTTCTAAAATTCTAGTACATCACTTTCGTTGGCCATTCTTAACATAGGGTCTTAGTTTATACATTATATCAACTTCCAATCTTTATATAAAACTCGACAATGCCGTAATATATGCAATTGTGTGTACTACACTGTGACACCTAGTACCCTCGTATTGTGAAACCTTGACCTTCATAGACTTGTAACTAGAAATAGACGCGATAACACGAACCAAGCGTAATTTTGTCATTTCTCATGGTGAGCTCCTGGAAGTAATTTTCTAATGTTATTATGGTCTAAGTAAGCCTAACGAATAAATGAATGGTGGTAAAATAAATGAAGAAGATACAAACACTGATAATTTCCATAGTAAGGATAAAATGGTCATTTTACATCTTAGGTCTAAATTTTAACGTTTTCGTGAACCTGAGTAGTTTTAGACTATTATGGACTTTGTCTCAATGTAAAAAAAGTAAAAAGGTTGCACAAAGGATGGGTAGAAGACAAAGTGACATTGTTAAGGGCATTTTGGTAATTTATATGAGGAATTGGATAAACTTTAGATATAAATATCTAAGTTCCAGCAACTTCTAGCAACTTCTTCTTCCATCCATCTCTTCTCTCCATTTCACATTTTCTTCACCCTCAATTGGAAGAAAACCTTGAATCCTCCATAAATCACTCATAGAAAGTCCAAGTTTCATGCTTTTGCGCACTCCTTCATAGGGTTTTTCATGCTCTTCCACTTTTACACCTCAACAGCCTTCAAAAGTCTTTCTTTAGTACATTCACTCACTAGCTGGACGTGTAGAGAGAGAGAGAGTGATTTCCCTTATTAGCTCAAAGAATTTTCAAAAAGAATTCAACTACAAAGACCATCATGGTGAGTATGAGTTACGGTTAATCTCTTTAGTTGTTGATAATGTCTAGTAATTAGATTTGTGAATGTTTTATTGTTGAGGTTGTTTATTCATTTTTAGTGTGACTAGAGTAGTGCAAATAGCCATTTAGTAGTAGTTGGAAGTTAGTTATGGATGACTAGTAGAACTTGATTTAGAAAATAGCTTTCGGAATGGTATTAATGCCTAGTTAGGTTGATGGCGATGTTGTTGTGTGCGATAGGTTCAAACGAAACTTCACACCTCCATTCGGAACATTAATCGAAGTTAGAGCCCACCAAAACATCAACAAAGACTGGTGAGTGAAATTGTATTTTAAAATGTTTTGGAAAGTGCCTACATGTTTAAATAAATCATTTGAAAGTTTCATTTGTTTTTTCTTTAAAAAAATATACTTGGGGAACAAGCCCTTGATGAAAATTTTCTATCTTGTGAAATGTGCAATATGAATAGTTCATGCGTTATCAGATTATATTGATATGTATATTATGCTTTGGATGCTCCTTTTGTGTGATAATGATGACCCAGCTATGTGCGGTGTGAGAGTGCACATGAGCTGATGATGACCTAGCTATGTGCAGTGTGGGAGTGCACATGAGCTAATGATGACTTGGCTATGTGCGAGTAAGGAGTGCACATGATGATTGTAATGCCCCGTACCCTTCGAATAGTAGTCAATGTAACCGTCTCGATAAGACGAAGGGCTAATTGGTACGAAATAATTATGTGCAAGATTGGTTAATTGAAGTTAAATAAAATAAATAAATAAACAAAATGATAAATAAATAAATAATGAATGAATGAATAAAAGAAATAAAGGGAGGTAAGATGAATAATGAGAAAGAATAAAGAAATGCGACATGTAAGAAATAAGTGGGTAGCGGCCCATATGCACATGAAAGAACTAAAATATATTTTTAGCTTTAAAGCATGTGAAAACATATAGGGGGCCGACCTCATGAAGCCATGAAGAGAGAAGAAAGAGCTAAATAGTGGATAAGGATGGCTAGAAAGAATAAGGAGAAAAAAGAAGAAAGAGTTAGACTTTGAGGAGAAATAAAAGAAAGAAAAAGAAAAGTCAAAGCATTAAATCATGTGCACAACAAGTGGGGGCTGGCCACTTGAACAGGAAGAAAGAAAAAAGAGAGTGGTCTGGAACCAAAAAGGGAGAAAAAACAAGAAAGAATGGAAAAAGAAGGAAAAAAAAAAGAGAAAGAGAGAGAGAAGAAAAAAAGCTGAAAGAAATAGAAAGAAGAGAGAGCTGGTATCGCCGGCTGGTAGAGAGCGAAAGAAAATCTGCTAAGCCGAGGAGAAAAGAAAGAGAAATAAAAGAAGAAAGGAGAAGAAAAGAGAAGAAGAAAGAAAGAGAAAAGGGAAAGNAGAGAGAAGAAAAAAAGCTGAAAGAAATAGAAAGAAGAGAGAGCTGGTATCGCCGGCTGGTAGAGAGCGAAAGAAAATCTGCTAAGCCGAGGAGAAAAGAAAGAGAAATAAAAGAAGAAAGGAGAAGAAAGAGAGAAGAAAGAAAGAGAAAAAGGGGAAAGCCGCCGACCAAGGAAGGAAAGGAAGAAAGAAGAGAGAAAGTGAGAAAGAAAGGTGAAGCTCGACTAGAAAGAAAAAGAGAAGGAAATTCGGCCAAGAGAAATAAAAGAGAGAAGAAAGAAGAAGAATAGGAAAAAAAAGAAAAAAGAAAATATATGTAGAAAATGAGAGAGACAAAAGTTTAATATTTTTTTTAGTTATGATTTGGGTATTTTCTAGAGGGAAAAGGTTTGATCTTTTAGAGCTAGTAGAGAAAGAGAGAGCTCGGGTTCTTTAGGTAGTAGTGAGGGGATCTGTTTTAGGCAAGCAAAAAGAGAGAAAGCTAGGTTTTTGTGGTGACCGATTTGTGAGTGAGGAAGAAAGAGTTAGTTGCTGTCGGTTTGTGAGTAAGGGAGAAAGAGCTGGTGCTGTCCATTAGTGTTGGGAAGCTGCCATACAAGGATTCGAACAGTATATTTCCAAAGCAAACTGTGGGTCTGATGGTGACTTGGGCCAACCTAGCCCAATTTGGAAGTGTTAAAGTAAAGATAGTGCACTACAATGGTGTGCCAAAGGAAGTAACGCGTAACTGACAAGTAGAAATAGTGACATAGTAATCTTGTTATTGTGAGGTGAGTGGGTGCTAAATTTCAAAAACTATATCCCAATAAATATGTTATATATGTTATATTTGATGGTTGATGAAATTGTGGAAAGCATGAGTTGGTAGAAAGTCCTAGGTTGTTTGTGATTGCAATCAAGGGTTTTAAATTCGTTTTTTTTTTATACTATACATAAGTATATATCTGCAAGGTTTTAATTACGGGGAAACAAACCTTTCAATGGCTTTCGCTTCAAAATCATACCTTGCAAACTTGTGTAAAGTTTGGGCCAATGGTCATTATTTGATTCATGGGATTTGATAAAAAAAAAATTATTATTGATTTGACTTAGCATGCTGATTTGATGGGTATGCCATGCTTTGAAATAAATTATGCATTAAATTACAATGATTTCCATTTTAATGTGATTGAGATATTCTGGGTAGGTAAAGGGGGACCTGAAGCCCCGATTTATATATGGTGGTGTGGGTAGTTCCCACGAGTAGGTAAAGGGGGACCTGAAGCCCCGATTTATATATGGTGGTGTGGGTAATTCCCACGAGTAGGTAAAGAGGGACCTGAAGCCTCGATTCATATGGTGGCGTGAGTAGTTCCCACGAGTAGGTAAAAGGGGACCTGAAGCCCTAATTCATATGGTGGCATGGGCAGTTCCGACGAGTAGGTGATGATGTCAGAGAGAGTAAGCCTAGGGGCTATACTAAACCTACCCGAGGATAATGCTCACTTGTGGATTTTTATTATACAATGCATGGCATTAACACTTGAAAATTTACTATTGAATGGCAAGTGAAATTTACATATTTATTGGTGATAGATTATTTTGCACTTTTAGGTTTGAGACTTTTCATTTTACACTTGCCATTTGATTTATTGTTGACTGGATATCGAAGTTGAAAGATTTTCTAGTACCATAAATATAACCATTTTATATTTGTTTATTGGTGATTTATTTCTTTTAAGACTTGCAAGGTATAAAAATAAAATCTCTCAGTTTAATGGAGTGTGTTTCCTACGCTTACTCTTGGATTTATAAACATTCCACTTTTATGTTTGTTGCCCCTCCTCGCCTGCTCACGGGGTCGATGATGATCACTGAGTATGAGACTCACACCCCTCTTATTTCCCTTTTTGCATACAGGGATTAGCCTAGCGTGTAATCATCGATATGTACGATCTACTACAGATAGGTAAAGGTATCTCATAGCATTTTATCCCGAGTCACTCTGCTATTAGAGGTCGAGTTGTAGCTCTTTGTTCATTAAGTTGTAAACGGATATTGGTGTTGATATAAGTAAATAATTGAAGATTGTGGATTTCAATGTGTAAATTTTTTATTAAATGATTTAAAGCTTGAATCAATTATTATGTTTATGGTTAAAGTTATGATATAAAAGTATTGTTTAAAGTATTAATATGGAATGGTGATGGTATGTAGTGAACTAATGGGCATTTCGAGAAAAGCTTGTTTGGGACTTGGCGGGTCTTTCTCGAAGGTCTCAGACGCTGATAACGACCGGAGAAAGGTCATTACAATGATGATATTGCATTGTGTGTGTAGGGAGTGCACATGAGCTGAGTGTGGCGGGATGGTATGCATGATGATGTATGTATATATATATATGTTATAGAAAGTTCATGAAAATATTTATGATTATGTTGTATGTTGGCATTGTTAATTGCTCCCAAATTGTTTTTCATTTCAGCAAGAAAATGGCTTTTTGATGTAATAAGACCCCTTCAACTAAATTGCTCTATATCTCGCTGCAGCAAGATTCATTTTGTGAGACCTCGACCTGCATAGGCCCATAACTAGGTGTAGACAAGATAACACAGGCTAAGGGTAATTTTGTCATTTCTCATGGTGAGCCTCTAGAAGTAGGATTTCAGATGTTATTAAGGTCTAAGTAGGCCTAAGCAATAAATGAATGAGGGTAACATAAATGAAGAGGATATAAAAACTAATAATTTCCATGATAGGGCTAAAATGGTCATTTTGCACCTCGAGCCAAAATTTTTAAGTTTTTGTGAACTCGAGTAATTTTAGACTATTATGGACTTTGTCTTAGTGTTAAAGGAGTAAAAAGAGTGCATAAAGGAAAAGAGGAAGAAAAGTGGCCTTGTTAAGGGCATTATTGTAAATTGTATGAAAATTGGATAAACTTTAACTATAAATATCTAATCTCCAACAGTTTTTCTTCAATTTTCCAGCAACTTCTCTTCTTCTTCTTCCTCCTATCCTCTTCACCATTCCATGTTTCGTTGCACCTTTCATGGAAGTATCCTTTGAAACCTTTAAAACTTCCCTAAATTAGCTTTATTTCTCATGTTTTTCTATGCCCTTTCATAGGGTTTTTCATGCTCTTCCACTTTTACACCTCAACAGCCTTCAAAAGTCTTTCTTAAGTACGTTCACTCACTAGTTGGATGTGTAGAGAGAGAGGGAGTGATTTTCTTTAATAGCTTGGAAGAATTTTGAAAAGAAATTCAATTACAAATTCACCAAGGTGAGTGAACATGCATTAAAAATATTTTGGGAAATGTATTGGTATTTGGATTAAGCATGTTGTGAGACCTTGACCTTTATAGACTCGTAAAGGGAAGTATACGTGATATCCTTGATCAGGGGTAATTTCATCATTTCCTTATCAAACCCGTAAAAGTAAGATTTTAAACAATATTATGGCTTAAGTAGGCCTAAGCCATAAATGAATGATGAAAATATGGGTAAAATGACAAGGAAACAAAAATTTTGATGATTTTCACAACAGGGGAAAAATGGTCATTTTTCATCTTGAGTCAAAATTTTTAAGTTTTCATGAACCGAAACATTTCTAGACCATTATGGACCTTGTCCCAGTGTCAAAAGAGTAAAAAGATTGCATAAAAGATTGGAAGAGAATAAGTTAATTTGTGGAGGGGCATTTTGGTAATTTTATTAGAGTGGATAAGCTTGGGCTATAAATATCTCTTTCTTCCAACAGCTTCTTGAATTTCCAGCAGCTTCTTCTTCTTCTCTTCTTCCCATCTCACGTTGTTTCCATCCTCCATGGAAGCTTGATATGGAGATAATTTTTTCTCTCTAGCTCTAGTTTTCATACCTTTTAGCCATTTTTGACTAGAATCCTTGTATTCTTTCACTCTCTCACTTTAAAACCCTTGAAAAAAATCCTACTTCCATACTTTCTCTCACTAGCTAAGTGTTTAGAGAGAGAAAGAGAAAAAAGCCCTATAATAAGCTTGGGAATTGTTGGAAAGAATTTCAAAGTTACAAAGCTATCAAGGTGAGTAGTAAATTATAATTGAGTTTTAAGTGTTGATAATGTTTAGTGATTGATTTGTGAGTTTATTGTTGAGATTGTGTATTGACTCTAATGTGATTAGGTAGTGAACATAGATAGCCATTTAAAATGGCAATTGAAAGCTAGTTAAGTGATAGCTTTTAGGGTTTATAGTATGTGAATTAATATAATGGTGATGTTAATGTGATGGTTGGTTTCAAGGAAGCCCCATAATCCCATTTGGACAATTAGGGAAATTAGAGTCAACGAAAGGCTCAACAATATACTAGTGAGTGGACTTGCATTTCAAAATTATTTTGGGGAATGTGAATGATTTTATCCAACATGTCTTTGAAAATATACCTTGGGAACAAGCCTTTGGTGAAGTGATTTTATATTGTGAAAATGTGCTATACAACGTTTTATGTGTTATCACAATATGATAATATGCATGATATGCATTGGGTGCTTCTTTGTATTTTGATGTGGACCCGACTATGTGAGAGTAGGAGTGCACATAAGCCGTTGTTGACCAGACTATGTGCAAATGGGAGTGCAC
>NC_030853.1:13878197-13901763 GCF_000208745.1 Theobroma cacao | reverse complement strand
CATTTTTCAGAATTGAATTCATCATGATAACTCAATATTCAACCATGGAAATCAAGAACAAAAGCATGGGTAAGCTAGGTATCAAGGAGAATTAAAGAAATTCTAACTTACCTAGCTTGTTTCCTTGATTTCTTCACTTTTTCTTTGAATTTCCACCTAGGTTTTCTTGTTTTTCCCTTTGTTCTTCCTTTGTTCTTGTTGCTGGTTGCCTAGGCAGAATATGGTGAGAGAATTGGGGATTTAATGGGCTCATTTCTATAGAAAACAATAAAATAATCAAGCATGCCACGTGTCACATGCTTATTGGCCCAATTTTTTAACTTTTTGACTTTTTCTTCTTAATTTTCCACCACAAATATTCTGGTACTTATCCAATCCTACCACAATTAAAATCCCTTGGTCTTGACAAGTGCTGGGGTGAAAAATTTACCGATTTACCCCCGAAGCAAAAAATTTACGATTTTGCCCCTATACTCCGAAATGTACCGAAATCACATTATTTCTACTTTTCAACCTCAAATAACACTAATATTGATCAATATTAACCAAATGGAGCAAAAATATTATTTTATAAAGATTCCTGTTTAGTCCTCTAGTGGCAAAATTACCATTTTGCCCTCGTGCTCCAAAAATACTAGGAATCACAATTTTTCACTACTAAACATCATTTTATACTCAGATAATCATAATTATATCTCATATAATTATTCTTGGTCAAATGTGATCAAATCTTGGCTAAAAATCTCCATTTAATCATCATATGGTAAAATGATCGTTTTGTCCCTAATCTGTCAATTTTCCTGATGGACTCCAAATTGGACCTTGAACTCCGAATCACTATTCTAAGCCATTCTGTGGGTTTCAAAATTTTCAATTTCCTCTTAGAATTTCTATTTGAATTAGTTCAAGACTCGATTTAACGTAGTTGTACCACTCGGTATAATACCGTCTTTTAATCGAGCTTGATAGGGTCTCACATATATGGTTGTAATGTATGTGAAATCTTGCATGTTAAACCCTGGAAATTACTAAGTATTTTCTAGTTGATTTTGTCATTGCAGCAGAATGGCCTTTTCTTGATATAATGAGAACTTTTTTTTGGTGTTCTACTTCTCGCTACAGCGAGAAACTCTAGGGTTGGGAGGCTGGCTGTAGTCTTGTAACTCGCTACAGCGAGAAACTTTCTGTCGCTCTTGCTACCTTGTTTGGATTCTACCCTATTTTCCACTTCTTTTACATCATAATTGATCATGGACTTCTAACATCAAGGAATTAATTAATTAAGTTTAAAATGAGGGGTTTTGGCGAGAATGCCTTTCCGATGCAGCGAGGATCAGTCATTTCGCTCGACTTGCTTGAATGCTACTAAAGTTTTCACTCTTCAAATTCTTTGTTGTGCATGGATTCTTCATCATCAAGTGATTAACCAATTAAGGGTTTAATGAGGAGTTTTAATAAGAACTAAACTAAATTGCATTGTCTTTGAAAATAAGTGCATCATGATTTCTTTAAACTTTTTGTATCGCTTGCTTGTTCCCTTCCTTTGTTCACTCACTGGGTTTATACTTACTATTTTCAACTTCATGTTTTCAGATCAGGAGGCAGTCGGTAACTAGGTCGAGGTGCCTTCGTAGATTCATTTATTTGGTAGGTATCTTGGCATTCAATAGTTGTACTTTCTCTCGAGTCTCTCCGCTGAAAGTCAAGTATCCCTTTTGTTGTGTATAGACAAACCCGATGTAAATTATTAAGATGTATGTTTTAAATAATATATGTATATTTTGATTGGTAATGCCATTATGAGTTGGCAATGGTTAGCATTATTTTGAATTTGAATTATGAAATGTGACTTTAGGAACTTTTGATGGAATGATGAACAGGTCATATCAATAGACTTGCTTGGGCTTAGTGGGCTATGCCTATTGGGCCCATGAACCGATCATGACTCGAAATTTGGGTCGTGACACATTTTCTCTACAACGGGAAACTCTCAAGTAGGCAGCCTTAATCCATGATTTGAATTTCGCTATAGCAATAAACTCTCAGGTGGTTCCAAAATTCTGGTGCAGTACTTTCATTTTGACACAGATTTTGACCACTTTTTTATCAGAATTGGGAAAAGTAGTAAACATCAAAGTTGTATCTCAACTTCTTATCTTTCTAATGACCTAAAAATCATGTCAATTAGAATTTTGTACTAAGAGATATGCTTCAAAAACCAAAACATATACAAATCAAGAATGCCTTATCACTGCAGCGAGAAAACCCTCCGTTTGCTTGTCTTGCTTGGTCATTGTTGAAACATTCATTCTGTTCAACTTCATGGTTTATCATGGATCTTGTAACATTGAGGGACTAATTATTCAAATTTTTAAATGAGGGGTTTTAACCAAAAATTTGATTAAATTGCATGCTTTTATCGTAAGTGCATCATGTTTTCTAAAAACATTCCTTATCGTTGCTTGTTCCCTTCTTACGTTCACTCACTAAGTTTATACTCACTCTTTTAAATTGCATGTTTTAAGATCCGTAGCTAGTTGGGACAGAGATTAAGGAGACCACTCGTATTCACCCCTTGGTAGGTATATGGCATTCGGTAGCTGTGCCCTCACCCAAGTCACTCCGCTAGTTGTCAAGAATTTTGCATGTGGATTTACACTGGATGTAAATTGCTAAGATTTAGGCTACAAACAATAGATGTATATGTGATATGATGATGCCATTATGAGATGGCAATGAATGACATTATTTTGGATTAGTACAAAGATAAATATTTGGTTATCTTGTTTAGTATTGACATACGTATAGTTGAGAATAAAGTTTTTGGTTAGAAATTATGGTGGGAATGACGAAATAGAATTTCATAAATACGCTTGCTTGGGCTTAGTGGGCTGTGCCCATTGGGCCTGTTGCGCTGGTCATGGCCCGAAATTTGAGCTGTGACAAAAGTGGTATCAGAGCCCTTGGTTTAACTGAGTCCTAGGATTTCTTGTATTTGTCAGCGGAGTTGTTAGAGTTAGTGCGGAGTCCTGTTCTTAGTTTGTGGGTGCGCAACACGAATCAAGGGAAGGAGGTTACATGAACTCTTTTTCATCTAGAAGCCTACCTTTGTCTTAGTACTAAAAGGTTAAGAATTAATGCATGTTTGTGTACAGGTTTGAGGTGCCCTTGTGACATAACATGAGCAGTAGCGGGAAGAAACGGGAAAGGTCCCCTAATGCTAAAGAGGGATCTATGGACTGTACAGCTCGGAGTTGTTATGCACTAAAGGTTAAAAGCGGGGCTAGTAATTCACTCCAACTTCCTGATGAACGGATTCCATCGGGAGTGGAAATAATATTTCGTAAAGGGAAAGGTCTCGAAAGTAGTGAAAGCCTTGCAAATAAGGACAACTTTGGTATTCAAGGATGCATGAACAAATTACTAGAGGAATGGTATAAGAAAAAGATAGAAGAGGCAAATGCAAAAGGAGATATTCGTCCTAGGAAGGTAACCGTTGTCCAACACTTTCCCCTAGATGTGGAATAAGTGCTGCACTTGTGAGTAGGGAGGAATTTGAGAGGCAACAACAAGCTTGGAAGAATAGGAAACAAGAGGATCCTGAAGAGGACCTAGAGGAGGATCCGTCGATGTGTTCGAATCAACGCGACGGAGATCCTAAGGACGCTTAGTAATTTCTTTGAACTTTATATTACTTTAAGTCTAAGCAGACGTGATATAAATGAAGTAGTAATAGTTATCTGTACAAAAGACTTAAGAGTTCGGCTTTTATTTTCGTGTGACTCGAACGAATTATGAAGTAGCTGTTTAAATGACTTGGTGCATATGGAAATCTTATGGTATAACAGAGGTGGACTAGTAATATAATTATTGAGTAAAGATATTCACCTTAATGGTTTGGCTAGTCACCTCATATAATTATTACAGGTCGACGTGGAAAGTCATTAATGGTATAAACAACTATGAGACTTAACAAATGATTACCAGTTACTCATGGAAAGGTGAAAATTTGAAATTTCAATTGCAGTTATAATTTGAGAGAATATGAGCGAAATTAATGAGACTATAGATGACACTTTGAATGGTTAATGTGATTAAGTTGAGAATTGTAAACTTAAGTGTTGAGTGAATTATGACCCGATATTCCTGTGGATGAGAATGTTAAGGGGCATATGCTGGATAAACAGGAAAAAAGGTAAAAAAGGATGATTCGTTGGTCAAGTGGCTATAGTGTGTAGGTAGGTCCTAAAGAGTTGTGCAATGCACAAAAGAAGAAAAAGGTATGAAAGTCTTTTAATTGTTTCTTATAAAGTATGATTGGCGGTAAGAATGGAGGCACATGGTGCCCTGACATTATAAAATGATAATCTGACACGAATATAGCCCATTGGAGGTAAATTATGGAACTTGGGAAAGATGAATTCTTGATTTAATGAAAAATTGTGAATGTAGAATGTGCAGAAAGATGAATTATTTTTATGGTCATTTGTACTGAAATGTCATTAAACTATTTGAGTTACGAGATAAGAAAGACAATTAATTATGGATGGTTAAAATGGTGGGATGCCATAAATAATGAATAATTATGTGAGTGGTGTTATATATATATATATATATATATCTTGGGAAGTCATTACACAATATGGAAAGAATGTCCTAAGGTGGGACTTAATGATTGTTGATGAGTGCTAAAGGATAATATGAGTTGAAAGTATTGACTTGGTCTAATACGTATGATAAGCAAAATGAAAATACACTTGTTGATGGGAACTATGGTATAGGCTTAAAGGAAAGCCATGCTATTGAGAATGATTGGTATAGTAGTCTTAAAGGTAAAATAATTTCTTTGATAAAGTAAATTCCAGCAGTTGCAATGTCATAGCGCTAACTGCCCAATGCTGCCGCTTTAAGAACCCCCCTATGGCTAGAAAGCATGAGCAAACTGTGAATGGCATAAAAATGAAACTCACAAGTTGAATTATGGTCATTGGTATTGATGTTGAGCTTTGTTATTTGGAGTTTTAAGTACGTTGGAAGAGTGTTTATATGAATAAGTTGAAAGGTTTCTTTAATGCCTTATATATGGGCATGTAAGTAAAAGAAAGAGAAGTTAAAGAGTTCTTGAGACAGCTACATTGAGATAAACTACCATGTGAAGTATTAAAATGAATAACATGTTTACTAAAGTCAAATCCTAAGAATAAAGAAGACAAGAAGTTAAGCCTTGTTAAAGGCTAAGGAAAAAAAATGAGTGAAAGGTTAGATGAAGGTATGGGACATCTACAAGGGATGTCAATACCAGGTGATGAAATTGTGAATCAGGGATTACAAGGGTAGCATAGCAAATAAGTTAATATAAAGTATTGCTATGAAGATTTACAAATCTCGTCTTGACTTAGTTGAATGAAGAGGGTTAGTAACAACACAAGGCCAATTATATGGCATGCTAGAAACCAATGAAGATAAATTGAAGTATGAATAGATGAGCACGCATTTAAATACCTTGGTGAATAAGTGCATGCCTTTTTGGAATGATATGCTTAGAAGTTTAAGGAGCCAATAAGTGATTAAGTGTTTCAGGAATGCACCAACATCTTTGAGAAGGAATTACCAATCATACGTGGCAAGTATAACATTTGGAAATTGGAAACTTGCTAAAAAGCCTAACGGCTAGACCATGGGTTAAATAATTATATGCAGTGAGATATAAATTTAAGGTGAGTATCTGCAAGGAAATACTCAAGAGGAATCTTGCTGCGAATCTTGTGAAAACAAGCATTAAGTTAGGTTGTTACAAAAAAAAGGGAAGCTATAAGTCAAGAGTGATACTCACATTGACATGGAGGGATACTTGAGAAGAACCTTGTTCTCAATCTTGTAATTTCCAGTACAAATTGTAAATTAGCTAAAGGAGACTGATGCTATATTGGTATAAAAAAATAATGTAAATGATGATTGAAGGTAACTTTGATAATGAAGTTGGATAATGGAAACCTTCTAACGTATTATGGAAATTGGAATTGGAAAATGCATGAGGCATGCATGATTCGAATGATTTTAAGACTTAAGTGACTAGTTAATATGAAATTGCAAAAGGGATATATAAAGATGACTTTTAGGGATTATGGTATTGCATAAGATGCAATGATCAACAAAAATGAACCTTTGAAGGATCAATGAGGTTATAAAGCATTTACGCATATTGGATTGCAAGATAATGAAAATGATATTTAGTAAGTGAAATGTGACTAATGAGATTGTGGTGCAAGGATATATATAGTACAATGAAACTTCAGTATATAATTGGAAATGATAAGAAGGGAGTATAAGCATGCAAATGATGTGAAGTTATGTGTAGGCATGATGAGAATTCGTATGGATTACGTAAGAGATAACTTATGGTAAGACACAAGTTGAATGATAATTTAAACATCTAAAAAAGGCAATCAAAAATTGATTATTCCCCAATGTTCGTAGATCAAATATGAGAATGTTGACATGTATTATGAGACTTATTATATTGAGTCTTCGTTATGGATAGGAATGAATAGAAGTGAAATTTAGCTCGAAGGTGCTTGAACACAATGATCCTCACACATAATAAGGAATGTGGACATTTAGAAGTGTGTGTACATACGTATGTGTGGAATTGATGACGTAACCAACTAAGGTAAAGAATTGTTCCTAGTGATTCAAAATTTGAACATGATATATTTGATGAATTGTGTGGGTAGTACAACAAAAAGAGATCTCATCAAAAGTTGAGCTATGTTGATATAAGAAATTTGGAGAAACAGTCAAAGAGAGGATATCAAGGGAATGTAATCTATAACGTGATTAAGACATTCAAGATGGACTAATATGAGTAAGAAGATTTAAGTTGCATAAACACAAAATAAACATGAATAGTGAGGGAATGGTTAAAAGATTCAATTTCCCCTTATGTGAAAATATGTATAGGAATGAGTAGGACATATTTATAATTCCATAAGTTATGCAATAGTGTATAAGGGTAAAATGAAGGAATGAATGTCGAGCAGTTGACAGGGAATGAGGTAATAAGATGATGATTAGGTATACATAAGCAAGTATAATATATGATCGAAATCGCTATGATTGAGCTGGAGTTATGATTCGGGGTTAATGATGGAAGATAAATGCATGCTCGATGGCTCAATGATAAAGAGAGAACATTAGTGAAAAATATCGCGGTTCTGACTTGAAGATGATAATAGATATAAGTTACGTACCCTGATCTTGTAAAATCTTTTAGTCGAACTGAAGGTAATGAAGTGCATAAATCAAAATTCCCTATAAAAGAAAGAATGGAATAAGATCATAAAGTGAGATTAATAACTTGACACCGACGTGAATTCGAGGATAGTTCTATTTAAGTGGGGGAGATTGTGACACCTAGTTCCCTTTTATTGTGAAACCTCAACCTTCATAGACCCATAACTGGAAGTAGACACGATAACACGAACCAAGGGTAATTTTGTCATTTCTCATGGTGAGCTCTTGGAAGTAGTTTTCTAATATTATCATGGTCTAAGTAAGCCTAAGGAATAAATGAATGATGATAAAATAAATGAAGAAGACAGAAACACTGATAATTTTCATAATAGGGGCAAAATGGTCATTTTACATCTCGGGTCTAAATTTTTACGTTTTCATGAACCCGAGTATTTTTAGACTATTATGGACTTTGTCTCAGTGTCAAAAGCGTAAAAAGGTTGCACAAAGGATAGGAGAAACACAAAGTGACCTTGTTAAGGGCATTTTGGTAATTTACATGAGGAATTGGATAAACTTTAGATATAAATATCTAAGTTCTAGCAATTTTCAGTAGCTTCTTTGTCCATCCATCTCTTATCTCCATTTCATGTTTTCTTCACCCTCTATGGGAAGAAAACCTTGAATCCTCCATAAATCTCTCATAGAAAGTCCAAGTTTCATGCTTTTGCCCACTCCTTCATAGGGTTTTTCATGCTCTTCCACTTTTACACCTCAATAGCCTTCAAAAGTCTTTCTTTAGTACATTCACTGACTAGCTGGACATGTAGAGAGACAGAGTGATTTCCTTTATTAGCTTGAAGAATTTTGAAAGAGAATTCAACTATAAAGACCATCAAGGTGAGTATGAGTTAGGGTTAATCTCTTTAGTTGTTGATAATGTCTAGTAATTAGATTTGTGAGTGTTTTATTGTTGAGGTTGTTTATTCATTTTTAGTGTGACTAGAGTAGTGCAAATAATAGCCATTTAGTAATTGTTGGAAGTTAGTTATAAATGACTAGTAGAACTTGATTTAGGAAATAGCTTTCGGAATGGTATTAACGCCTAGTTGGGTTGATGGCGATGTTGTTGTGTGTGATAGGTTCCAACAAAACCACACCTCCATTCAGAACATTAATTGAAGTTAGAGCCCACCAAAATATCAACAAAAACTGGTGAGTGAACTTGGATTTCAAAATGTTTTGGGAAGTGCCTACATGTTTAAATAAATCAGTTGAAAGTTTCATTTATTTTTTCTTTAAAAAAATATACTTGGGGAACAAGCCCTTGATGAAATGTTTTTATCTTGTGAAATGTGCAATATGAAAAGTTCATGCGTTATCATATTATATTGATATGTATATTATGCTTTGGATGCTCCTTTTGTGTGATAATGATGACCCAGCTATGTGCGGTGTGGGAGTGCACATGAGTTGATGATGACCTAGCTATGTGTAGTGTGGGAGTATACATGAGATGATGATGACTCGGCTATGTGCGAGTAGGGAGTGCACATGATGATGATATTGCATTGTGCGTGTAAGGAGTGCACATGAGCTGAGTGTGGCGGGATGGTATGCATGATGATGTATGTATATATATATGTTATAGAAAGTTTATGAAAATATTTATGATTGTGTTGTATGTTGGCATTGTTAATTGTTCCCAAATTGCTTTTCATTTCAGGAAGAAAATGGCTTTTTGACGTAACAAGACCCTTTCAACTAAATTGCTCTGTTTCTCATTGCAGCGAGATTCATTTTCATTGCAGCAAGAAACTTTCAGGTAGTGTAACACCCCGTACCCTCGTTTAGTCGTCAATAAGACCCTATTGATAAAACGAAGAGTCACTTGATGTAAATTAAGGATTGAAAAACAGGTATGGGTGAGAAAACCATTTTGAAATAAAATATTATTTTATTTTATAAATAAATAATATTAAAATATTAATGTTTTATTGATTGTCGAAATTAGTCATGAAAAAAGGTTCTATGACTAATTTAAGTGGGAGAGAAGAAGTACAAATGAATTTTGGAGATAAATGATGTAAGTGAAACTGCGTGATTTTATTAAATAGACCTAACGCGGGTAAATCAATATTTAAATATTAAGGTGATACCGCGTTGAAGAACAACTTCGATATTTTGGTTGTACACATGTAAGAGAAGGAAGATAGAAGGAAATTAGAATTTTTACACGTGTCAGAAAGACCAATTTTAAAATACGAAAACTTGAGGATTGTGTAGCAAACACAAAGAAGTTCGGAATTTGTATATAAATTTTATTATTTTGAGAAAATAAAATAAATAATAATAATAGTAAATGAATATAAAATGTATATATATAATTGTAAAAAAAAAAAGGGAAAGAACAACATGGGCAGCTGCCCATGTGGTCAAATAAGAAGCTAAACTAATATTTTTGTGTTGAATAGGTAGGGGCAGGGCACATGGAGTGAAGGAAAAAGATAGAGAAAAAATGATGATGATGATGGGGTCGGCAAAGGATAAGAAAAAGAAGGAAAGGAAAGAGAAATAAAAGAGATGAAACAGAGAGAGAAAAAGGAAGAAAAAATCTAGAGAGTGGCTAGCCAAAGAAGAAGAAGAAAAGAAAGAAGAAGAAGGAAATAAAGGTGACCGACGGTGAAAGAGGGAAAGGAGGAAGCCATTTATGGAGCAAAAATAAAAGGGAGGAAGAAGCTGATTTTGAGAGAGGAAAGAAAGAGCTGTGCAGCTAATTTTGAGAGGGGAAAACAAGAGTGTTGGCTACTGGAATTTGGAGGAAGAAAAAAAGAGGAAGTTGGGTTTTTGGCGGTGCCACCGGTTGTGAGAGAGAAAGAAGGGAGAAGAAAGGAAAAAAAAGAGGGAAAAGGAAGGTGCTACCGACTGATGAGGAAGAGGAGCAAAAGAGAGAGAAAGAAATGGAAAAAAAAAAGAAAAAAGGGGAGTGGGCATAGCCCAATAAGGAGAAATGGAAAGAGCCCATGAGAAGGGCCAATGGCAACAAGGAAAGAAAAGTCCAAAAGAGAAAATAAAGATGGAAACTTGGGCCAACTTAGCCCAATATGGAAGTGTTAAAATAAAGATAATGCACTATAGTGGCGTGCAGGAGGAAGTAACGAGCAGCCAGCAAGTAGAATAGCGATGTAATATCCCGTTATTATAAGGTGAGTAGGGGGTGTCAATTTTAAAATTTTCGTAAATATATACCTATACGTATGATTTATTTTAAATGCAAAAATTGTGGATAGCATGTGCTGGTAGCAATCTTAGGAAATTGTGGTTGCAAATTATGTTTAGAAATCATTTTGAATAAATACGTATAAATTAAATATAAAGTGTTTTGAAAATCGGGAAACAAGCCCTTCACATTGTTTTGCCTCAAAATCTGTGCCTTATATTTGTGCAATGTGCATTCATGGTTATATTGCTTATTCACCATGCGAATTATTGTTTTGATATTCATGCATAAAAATATTTTGAGGAAATGATAGATTTTATCGTACCCTATGTTGAATGCTTTGGAAATAATTTTAAAACGAAAGTTCAAGGACATAAAGTGATTTTTAAAATGGTTTTATAAACCGAGAGATTTGAGAGTAGGTCGACTGTCACTTCAGTTAAGTGTGACCCTCGTGCACGAGTGATCTCTAGCTAGAGAACTTTTAGGTCATCGACGGACGGTTAGGCATGGTGGGGACCATGGCCTGTGATATATGTATGCGTAACTAGGCCACTAGATGATTTCGCGACTATAATTGCTTAATTCTCTTATGGCAGCCAACATCATTGAGATTGCCATGGCATGTGGGATCCGGTGGAGCGAGGCTCTTGGAGGTTATTACGTGGTAGCGAGACCACAGATTTTATTTGATTTCCTACTTGAGACAAAAATCTCTTTGGGTTTTCAAACTCTTATTTCTTGCATGGTGAAAATGAAATTATGCGGTTTCCTACAGCTCCCCCTAGTTTTACTGTTATATGAATTTTACCCTCGCGTGTAAGGTGATTTGTGAACTGTGTATAAACCTGGTTAGTATTTGGTTTCGCAGGAGCTTGCCCATCTTTATTGATTTAATTTGAGTAATAAATGAGACAAATTTGACTACAGAGATCTTTTACGAACACGAGGTTTAAAATGATATTTTACTGATTTTGTTTGAAAATGGTTGTTAACCTGTTCGCTGCACAAAAGTTAACTTATTTGATTTGACATACATTATGGTTGATTATGACTTACAAGAGATTCTCGATATTTTTTTTATACATATAAAGCACAAATCTCTGTTTGAATTAAATATTTTTATCTATTCTGGCAAGCTTTATTATTCAAAATCTTTACCTTATTGCTTGTTTCCCATTTACACCCTACTCACGGAGTCGATGATCACTGAGTCTGTGAGACTCACACCCCTCTTTTTCCCTTTTTGCAGATAGGGATCAGCATAGCGTGTAATCATCGACGTGTACGGTCTACCGTAAATAAGTAAAGGCATCTCATAGCATTTTATCCTGAGTCACTTCGCTGTTAGAGGTCGAATCGTAGCACTTTGTTTATTAAGTTGTAAACGAATATTGATGTTGATATAAGTAAATAATTGGGGATCATGGATTTCAATGTATATACTTGTGAATAAATGGTTTAAAGATTGAGTTGTTTATTATGTTTATAGTTCAAATCATGATATGATAGAATAATGTTTTAAGTACCAACATGGAATGGTGATTGTATATAGTGAACTAACAAGTAATTTAAGAAAGGCTTGTTTGGGACTTGGCAGGTCTTTCTCTGAGATCTAGGATGCTAGTAGCGACCGAAGAAGGGTCGTTACAGGTAGGCAGCCTTAATCCATGCTCTGAATTTGCTGCAGCGAGAAACTCTGTGGTTGTTCCAAAATTTTAATGTAGTACTTTCATTTTGACATAGATTTTGACAACTTTCTAATCAAAACTGTCAAAGTGGTAAACATCAAAGTTGTAGCCCAACCTCTTAGCTTTCTAATGACCTAAAAATCATGTCAATTGGGTATTTGTAGTGGGAGATACACTCGAAGAACCGAAACATATGCAAATCGAGAATGCCTTATCACTACAGCGAGAAAACCCTCCGTTTGCTTGTCTTGCTTGGTCATTGTTGAAACTTTCATTCTATTCAACTTCATGGTTTATCATGGATCTTGTAACATTAAGGGATTAAACATTCAAAGTTTGAAATGAGGGGTTTTAGCCAAAAATTTGATTAAATTGCATGGTTTTATCGTAAGTGCATCATGTTTTCTAAAAACATTCCTTATCTTTGCTTGTTCTCTTCTTATGTTCACTCACTGAGTTTATACTCACTTTGTTAAATTGCATGTTTTCAGATCCATAGCTATTTGGGACCGAGATTAAGGAGGCCACTCGTATTCACCCCTTGGTAGGTATATGGCATTTGGTAGCTGTGCCCTCACCCAAGTCACTTCGCTAGTCGTCAAGAATTTTGCATGTGGATTTACACTGGATGTAAATCGCTAAGATTTAGGCTACAAACATTAGATGTATATGTGATATGATGATGCCATTATGAGATGGCAATGAATGACAATATTTTGGATTAGTACAAATATAAATATTTGGTTGTCTTGTTTATTATCGAAATACGTATAGTTGAGAATAAAGATTTGTGGTTAGAAATGATGGTGGGAATGATGAAATAGAATTACATAAATAAGATTGCTTGGGCTTAGTGGGCTATGCCTATTGGGCCCTTGCTCCGATCATGGCCCAGAATTTGGGTTGTGACATACACTTCTTAGAGCAAAACAATATTATTCTTCACCTTATGGAGTGAATTCAATTATGCCATTAATTCAAGTTGCATTGCAATCAAATCAACATTAAATTATCAATCATGCATGTTCACATAACAATTTACAATTCCTCTACCTTGATCTTTTATCAAACCTTCCAACATTCAAGTATTTATCCCACCATTGACTATAGGTCTAAATCATCAATCAATCTCTATTTTGGTTTACATACTTCCATACAAATCCCATTCAAGCATTTCATAATACATAAGGATCAAAGTGTTTTATCTATTTCATATATATTTAACATTGCAAATGATTCAAATCCAATAATCGATAGTACTATATTCTTGAAAATAATCTCTAATACTTTCATGATCGAGTGTTCTATAAGTAATTTCAACTTATACCACAATGCATTTTAATAATTAACGATATTCTTGCATGCATCCTCATGACTTAATCGATCTTTATAATTCCTGAGTCATAACCAACTTATTAGTCATAGGTCACATACAACATATCCAACTTGAGATTCCTCAAATTTACTTCAACTACCAAATCTCACGACCTCATTAGTTCATCAACCTGAAGATGAAATTAGACACTTATCTTTCCTTAAGTGCACTTTGAAATCAAAGAATCATCTATTTTCAATCATGAGCTTTATGCCAAACAAGGTAAGTTTTAAACTTCTCTTACACAATTTTGAATGCACAACCTTCATGCATAAGCTATAAGTTTTTTTCCTAAATCTCCATAAATCAGAACTTTATACTAGAGCTATACCAGTACTAATACGTTTTATTCCGTTAGCCTTTAGGGGATTAAATCTAAGGCATACTTCTCTATTTGCGTACTTCATAATAGCTTAACAATTTTCAACTTGCAATTAAGCTAGTTCAGATGCCTAGCCTCTCAGGCTATATCAAAAACATCAAGTTTGATTACGATATAATAGAACTTTATAAACTCATACCAAAATTATAAACACTTACCTTTAGGCTAATAGAATTATAATCAACTTATTCACTGCCAAGATCATCGATAGATTATTTTAGTCATTACCTAAGGCTATAATCGTTGATAGGATATCATCATCGAATCAAATTATAACCAACTCCGTCTGAGTTCCTTTTCACCCACATGCAACATATATATCCATATATATTTTCAAAAATTTCGCCTTCAAGTAATCTTTACATATAGAAAGTTCAATAAACCACTTGTAATATTAAAATAGCCATCAAATTTAGTTTAAAATCGTCTCCTCTTACGTTTAATCGAATCATGCTCACCATCATGTGGGGAATACTCAAAACCGGTTTATGTGTTCTATTTTCATATCAAAGTCAATCACTAGTTGACATCATCCCCAAGCACCACGTATCTTAAAAGCTGATTTTTCTTAGCTAGAATTTATATTCTATTATCATGCCTCTAAGTCATAGCTCATTACCAAAGTCTTTGCTCGTATAGGATTACTTAAAATATCAAATCATCAACTATTTCTAAGTGGATCTCTACAATAGCGTATTTCTATTCCCTCACCAAGGGTAGTATCATTTAATCAAACCATATCACCCTCGTTCTCTAAACATTCGTAACACAATTCAACCTTTGCTTACCCTTATCAGGCACTTTACCTTAATAATTACTCAAAATAAATTCAAACCTTGTGGGGGGGGGGGGGGAAACGCGTTTCACAATTGATGCCTTACGTCTACAGTATATCGAGACCATAACTTCATCAAGTCTGCATAATGGCAAGATAATCATTGCCTTAGACCACTATTTCCAGGCATCCTTGTATTCATAACATATCTTTATACTTATGTGACATATCAGTCACGAGCCCCAACATGACTATATAGCCATTTGTTCTTTGAACTTTAATGTTTTTTCAGTGTGGGAAATCTCTCGAATTTATCTCATTAGGGTGTCCACAAGGTGGATGAAAGTCCATACCTTGCAGTTCAATGCCTAAAGTAGTGAACACAATTTCATTACTAAAGTTCTACCCTTATCTACCAATCATAGCTCCCTTGCACATTTACCTGTGCATTACTTGGTTGCTCACGAGCCACTCATGGCCATCCCATTTCATCCTCTTATAGCAAGTTAAGCTAGTATATTCTCTTATGCTTTTCCATATACTTCCAAAATTTAAACATTTTCTTTAATAAGATTCTATTAAGAACTTAAACAATCAAAGGCTTATCTTCAAAGCCACTCATAACCTTAATAATTTAATGTATGCATAATAGCATTTTAGCTCATTGGTCCCAATGGACATCATTTTCAAATCTCCCAAGGGATCTTTGTCCTTAGTTCGGACCACACAAAATTAATTTAGTATATTTGCATCTATTATCCTTAAGCTTTTTATACTTGTCATAACAACATTCACCCTTCTCCCATCATTTATCTTACTTTTCATTCACTTTTTCCTTAGCCTTTAACAGGGCTTAATCTCTTGTCTCTTTTATTTCTTAGGATTTGACTTTAGTCTACATAAGGTTTATCTTAATACTTCACATGGTAATTTATCTCAAGAACTCTCTAACTCCCCTTTTTGTTTCATACCCTTATATAAGGTAATAAAGAAACTTTTCAATTCATTTATATAAATACTTTCCAAAACCTTACAACTCCATTCAACAAAGCTGAACCTTAAGTCTACGGACCATAACTCTACTTGCAAATTTGTCTCCATGCCACTCATATCTTGTTCTTGCTTCCTAACATAAAATGTTCCTAGCGCTATGGCAATGAGTGGTCAGCACTACGGTGTTGCAAATATTGGAAATTTACTTTATCAAAACAATTCTCCAAACTCGTAAATTACAACTCTAAGTGTATGCGAACATATTGATAACCTTTACATATTTTATGATCATGAAAACTACAATTTGAAAAACTAACTTTCTATCATACATACGCTATCAGAACAGTAATTTCAACATGTCTATTTCACCCTTTTTGTGGTATGCCAAAATTGTAGTTTAGGCATATTTCACTACTAACAATCATATTCCTTTACCATAACATTTATTATAATTTGATTAAGTAATTGTCTCCCAATAACTCTTAGTTACATATATATCAAATTGTACACCACTTACCGTTGAGATCTTGACTTTACTCTTCAATTCTTAACCCACTACATTTATAAAGTGAATAATTTACTTAATTATTGTATCTCGCCTTTGCGGTCATAAGATCAAAGTTTCTTAAACTTAGCATATAGAAACTCCCTTTTAGAGCATATCCAAAAATCAACATCTTCTAAATCCTTACCTTTGGAGAAATCAAATTCAAGTCGAATCATTTTCATCATAGTTTGCATACTAATCCAAATAGACTCCTAAATTGATCTTTAAAGCAATTTGTATATCAACCTCAATTAACATAGTGCACTTACCCCGTGCACGTAAGTATTAGGTTACACCTCCCTCAATGCTTAGATTTATAAACTCCAAGTGAATTATAACAATCACTATTCATTCCAGTCAAATTACATCCCTTAGTACTATTATCGCACGTGTTCCTTTACATCGATCTCAAATACAATCCATAGTCATCTAATTTTCCTCCCATTGAAAATCATGGGCTCAAATTATAGCTTCACCAAATGAGTAAGTTATTACGGTCCTATTAGTCCAGCTCCACTTTCCTCCATCCTTTGTTGGAGGGATGTGTCATTATAGTACCCATTCATTAGGAACATTTGCTTTCAAATCTTTTCGACAACAGTTCGTGTCTCGAGTGGCATCTCAAACCCGGATAACGGCACCACTTATAACCTTTATATGATGTTAGCAATAGGTAGGTTACTAGGAATAGAAGTTCATATAGCCTCTTGTCTATGACTTATGCTACAGTCACAAATCATAAACAAGACTCTACACTAACTCTGACAACTCCGCTGACTGACACAAGAGTTCCTAGAACTCGACTAAACCTAAGCTCTGATACCAAGTTTGTCACAGCCTAATTCCTGGGACATGACTAGCGCAAGGGCCCAATAGGCATAGCCCACTAGGCCCAAGCAAACCTCTCTTTCATTATGATCTATTACTCAAAATTTCTAATGAATGTTTTTTCGAAATTAGATCTTGATAACCAAGTATATATATATGCATATATATATAACATCCCCAACATAGGGTTATCATTCTTCTACCCTAACGAACATGGGTAGTCAAGCAACATACAGAGTGCATAACAATCTCATAATTTACATTTCAGTAAATATATACATTGGCAAAAGACCTTGACTATGAGCGGAGTGACTTTAGGCGTGGGTGTCACTACAGGATACCATGGTACCTACCAAATGGCGAATACAAATGGACACTTTAATCTAGGTCCCAACTACCTTCGAATCTGAAAACATGAAGTTAAAAAAAAAAGAGTTAATATAAACCCAGTGAGTGAACATAAAAAGGGAACAAGGCAACGATACGGAGAGCTTTTTGAAAACATGATGCCCTTGTGTAAAAACAATGCAATTTTATATATTATCAACAAAACTCGATGCCGTGCTATTTTTCAACTCATTTTAAAACATTTAGGAAATTTAAGCAAGGCAAGCATAGCAGAACGAATCTCGCTGCAGCAGAAAGGCATTCTCTAGCATATAGTACAATCACATTTTTTTTCATAACTTGTCTATAGCATATATATATATATATATGTATATACATGTACAGCACTGCCGCCTTACTCAACTCATGTGCACTCCCTACACTCATAAGGCAATATCATCATGTGCACTCCCTACACGCACATTTCAATATCATCATGTGCACTCCCTACACGAACATTTCAATATCATCACACGCACTCCTGCCCACATCATTACCAGCATGTGCACTCCCACACCGCACACCCCCAGCACCATTAAGTGCACTCCCACACCACATGTTCACGGTTATAGCTATTATACAGCATTATCACTCAAAGCATAACAAACATATCTAGGTGGTTCAATTAAACACTATGCATTTATCTCAAAACATTTTAATGCAAGTTCACTCACCTTACGATAGCGGGATATTACATTGCTATTAGTTCGGAGGCGTATCTAGCTATTTCTACTTGCTGGTCATTCGTTATTTCCTCCGGCATGCGACCACAGTCTACTATCTTGACTTTTGCACTTCTTAGCAACAATCCAAATTCAATATTTTTAGTGTACATCATTTCTACTTCTCTTTTTCCTCCAATCATGAATCCTTATTCAACTAACTTATAACTTGACACATTTTTACCATAGTTGCCTTTATCCTTTGCTTGCGTAATTCTATAATTATAATTACCGGCAACTTAATTATGACTCTAGTATCTATATTAACCTTTTCTAGCCATTTTCATTGAAATTCTTCTTATATTTCCACACATAATCCACATATATGGTAGCAACAATGATTCTCACTTTCACTCAATTATTTCTAAGCTTACAATTAATATAATTGCCTTCCAACCATACCCATGACATCACAATAACCCTACATATTGCACACAGTCATTCTCACCATATTAAGCCAATCATAGGCTTCAAATTGTAGCATTAAGCTTACCATTTGGTTTTAGCTTGGATTTCACCCAACAAAATTCATAATTTCCTCACATCCATGGCCACCATAGCTGCCATAAAATGATTCACACATTATTTCTCCAAAGATTTAACCAACCATAAGCTTAAAACACAAAAATCGTTACCTTATGTTTCTTGAATCTTGAGACCCACTGGATATTTCTTCAATTACTCTTGAATAACTCACTACCCAAGCCTCTCACTTTTTTCTCCTTTCTTTTCTTGGCTTATTCTCTTTATTTTTTCTTTCAAATGCATGGTGGCAAGGTGAAAATGGCATGAAAGCTTGAAAATGGCGTCGGGAGCATGGAAGATGAAGAAGAAAATATCTCTTGGCTGGAGATAAGAACTGGCCATGGGATAAGGATGAAGAGTCAAATCTTTCTTTGGAAGCTTTAACCAATTAATGGCAAAATTACCATTTTGCCTTCCAAGCTTTTCACCCGCTGTAATTGTATCCTCCCATAATCTTTTAATTCCAATTTCTTTCCATTTTTCTTCCTTAACACTTGTAGCAATAAAATATTAAGTTTAAGCTTCAACGCGATATCACCGCAATATTAAAATATTTACTTACCCCGGGCCAGCTTTATTTAATAAAGGCACATGGGCCCCATTAACATCATTTTTTTCTTCGATATTTCCTCGTTCTTATTCTCCCCCACTTAAATTGACCATATACTCCTTCTTCATGAAAAATTTTGACACTGAATAAAATAGTAATATTTTAATATTATTCTATAAATAAAATATTATTTTATAAATAATTTTTCACTTGTCTCCTTGGCACCCAAAATGTCTTATTATACTCCGATTCACTTCCAACTCACTTTTAAACATTCTAATTAACTTCAATTGACATCTGATAAGCTTTATTAGCCACTATACCGAAGTATGGGGTATTACAAGGGTCTTTACTTCCAATGACAAGAAATAAACCTAAGTTTGTTCAATTATACATTTACAATATAGAAAATGAAATCTCAAATAGAATAGAAATTTTTTATACTGATTCAAATAATATCATCACTGATAGTTACATAGTTGATGGTTTAATGGAAATGCTTAACGAGAATAATGAAATTGTCAAGGCCTTTAGATTGGCTAGAGATATATTAAGAACATCAAATTATGCCCTTGTTCATCTCAGGCTTATAGGATCTCGAAGTAATAGAAAACCAAATTATGCACCGTTAAGTTGTTCTAAAGTAGCTAGACTAATAGTGGGAGATATAGGAGAATATGATGGATGTTGAGATATTATAGTTGATCATATTAGTCAAAGGCTTAAACTCATAAGTGAATTGCATCCTTCATTTATGGCCATGCAATACCTGCTTTTATTTCCTTATGGTGAAGATGGGTACACAATCAATATAAATTATGTTTATTCTTTAAGAAGAGAGAAAGCTAAGTAGAAAATTAGGACCATGTGAGAATATTATTGTTATGTACTCTAACAATGTATGATTATACAAAATGCATTATTAAAAAGAGGTAAGCATTTTCAACAATTTGTTGTTAATGCATTTGCTGCTATAGAAGAGGAAAGGTTACAGTACATAAGAAATAATCAAAAAACTTTAAGATCTGAACTATATAAAGGATTAAGAAATACATTTGCAACTGGAAATTTTAGCGCAACCTCAGTTGGTAAATGAGTCATTTTGCTTGCAACTTTCACTAGTGGTCCAAGATATATTTGAAAATTACCAAGATACAATGGCTATTTATAGGTATTATTAGTGGCCCTGATCTATTTATTACATTTACTTGCAACGGACGGTGGGTTAAAATTGAAGAAGCATTAAGCTTAAGCCCACACCAAAAAATAAAAGACAAGCTAGGCATAAATTCAAAGGTCTTCAAGCTTAAAGTTTGTTATTTTCTGAAAGATCTTACAAAGAATCATCATTTTGGACTTGTTGCAGCTGGTAAGATAGTTATTTTACATTCACATGCTTTATTTATAACATTTTAATTATTGATGATTTTATACATGTAAAGATTTAAAAGCTTATACGTTTTTAAACATTTTTTTTCTAACAATTACATACACAATTGAACTCCAAAAGTGGGGATTGCCTTATGTACACATTTTTCTTTGGTTAGATGAAAATCATAAATGTGATACCTCGACCTTTATAGGCTTGTAACTAGGCATAGACGCAGTAACACGAGCTAAGGGTAATTTTGTCATTTCTTTAGTAAGCCCCTAAAAGTAAATTTTAAACAATATTAAGGCCTAAGTAGGCCTAAGGCATAAATGAATGATGAAAATATGGGTAAAATGACAGGAAAACAAAAATTTTGATGATTTTCACGGTAGGGGCAAAATGGTCATTTTTCACCTTGAGTTAGAATTTTTAAGTTTTCATGAACCCGAGTATTTTTAGACCATTATGGACCTTGTCCCAGTGTCAAATAGCAAAAGAGTTCATAAAAGATTGGAGGAGAATAAGTTAATTTGTGGAAAGGCAATTTGGTAATTTAAATGGAGTGGATAAGCTTAGGCTATAAATATCTCTTTCTTCCAGTAGCTTCTACATTCTCCAACAGCTTTTCTTCTTCTTCTTCTTCTCTTTCACGTTGCTTCCCAATCTCCATGAAAGCCTTATATAAAGCTCCATAACCTCCCTCAAAATAGCTCCACTTTTCATGCTTTTGGTGCACCCTTTCATAAACCCTTGTGCTCTTCCATTCTTTCACTTTAAAACCCTTGAAAAATCTTGTTTCCATACTCTCTCTCACTACTTAGGAGTTTTAGAGAGAGAAAAAGAAAGCTTTACAATAGTTTGGAGAATTGTTGGAAAGAATTTCAACGTTACAAAGCTATTAAGGTAAGTTGTAAATTAAAGTTGAAATTTTAGTGTTGAGAATGCCTTTTTGCTGCAGCGAGAAACTTTCTGTTTTGTGACAAAAAATTTCGCTGCAGTGAAAAACTTTCTATTTTGCTCCTCATTTGGTTCGGTTGCTACCCTATTTTCCATTTCTTTGATACCATAGTTGAGCATGGACTTCCAACATTAAGGAATAAATGAATTAAGTTTAAAATGAGGAGGTTTGGTGAAAAACCCTCGGCTAGCTAAGAAACCCTCAGCTAGTTGATAATTTAAGTCAAGTGTCGCTGCAACGGAAAGGCATTCTCGCATGAATGCTATTAAAGTTTTCACTCTCCAAATCCTTTGTTGAGCATGGACCCTTTTCATAAAGTGATTTACTCATGTGGGGTTTACGTGAGGGGTTTTAATAAGAACTAAAACAAATTGCATTGTTTTGAAAAATGAATGCATCATGATTTTGTCAAACATTCCTTAATGTTGCTTGTTCCCTTTCTTGTTCACTCACTGGGTTTATACTCACCGTTTTCAACTTCATGTTTTCAAATCAAGAGGTAGCCAGTAGCTAGGTCAAGGTGTCATTGTAGATTCGTACCTTTGGTAGGTATCAATGGCATTAGTAGCTACACCTTCACTGTGGTCACTCCGCTTGAAACCCAGAGTTGTTTTGTTGTAAACATGTACAAGTGATGTAAATTATTAAATTGTACGTTTAGACAATATATGTACATTTGATTTGTATGCCACTATGAGTTGGCAATGCTTAGTGTTATTTTGATTCAAGTTATAAAGTGTGACTTAGCAATTTTGATGGAATGGTGAACAGGTCATATTAATAAGCTTGCTTGGGCTGAGTTGTCACGACCTAAATTTCGGGCCATGACCGACGCATGGGCCCGATGGACATAGTCCACTAAGCCCAAGCAAGCCTAATAGTTCGACGTGTTCATCATTCCATCATAAACTGCTAAGTCATTTTTCAAAACTTAAAATCAAAATAGTAATAGACATTGCCAACTCGTATTGGCATTTCTCATTTATTATATATATACATTGTCTACAACATGTATTCCAATAATGTACATTAAGTTCGCCTATACATCTCAAAAAGAAGACTTGACTTCCAGCGGAGGGACTCGGATGAATGTACAGCTGCTGAATGCCGAGACACCTACCAAAAGATGGACACAAGTCTACAAGGATACCTCGTCCCAGTTATCGGCTGCCTCGTGATCTGAAAACCTGAATTTGAAATGGTGAGTATAAACCCAGTGAGTGAACAAGAAAGGGAACAAGCAACAACAAAGGAAAATTTAAAATCATGATGCACTAGTTTCAAAACAATGCAATTTGGTTCATTTCTAATAAAACCCCTTATCGAGCCCTTAAGTGATTAATCATTTGAAAATCATGAACCCATACATAGCGAATCATTTGGAGAATGAAAGCTTCAATATTGCACTAGCAAGTCAAATACAACAACAGATCTTCGCTGCAGCGGAAAGGCATTCTCGCTGCAGCAAAATACAGGGCATCAATGCAAAATTTACCTTTCTCCCAAAGGAAAAATCACCCTGCCAAAAGGTCCAAACCAACATGAAAACACATAACAATTTCTCAAGGTTTAATATGTCAAGTTTCACATGCATTACAACCATAACCCATTATCCATCAATTTTCTATAACACACATATATATATACATATATACCCATCATCATCATCATCATCACCAGCTCATGCGCACTCCCTACTCGCACATGGCTAGGTCATCACCGGGTTATGCGCACTCCCTACTCGCACATAACCGGGTCATCCTCGGCTTATGCGCACTCCCTACTCGCACATAACCGGGTCATCCTCGGCTTATGCGCACTCCCTACTCGCACATAGCCGAGTCAATATAATTACACAACATTATACTCAAGTATATATGTATATGAACATAATGCAGCCACATAGAAATCCATAATAATCACATTTCATAACATAAACCTTTTCTCTAAAGCTTGTTTTCAAGGCATTCTATTTTCATAGAAAAATTGTAATAAAATCATTACAAAC
>NC_030853.1:13875009-13878154 GCF_000208745.1 Theobroma cacao | reverse complement strand
GGCATTCATTTTCATGAAAAATTGTATAAAATCATTCAAACACTTTGTCAAATCCATCATATTCCCAAAATCAGTTTTGAAGGTAGTCCACTCACCAATTGATTGTAGAACCTTTAGTTGACTCAAATTCCCCTAATGATCCAATTGGAATGATGGTGCTTCCTTAAAAACCTAGGATCACATTAACATAAACAATAGATTAATTTACACACTATGAACTCTAAAAGCTATCTCTTATCTAGTTTTCAATTGCCACTTTAAATGGCTATCTATGTTCACTATCTTAATCACTAAAAGTTAATGAAGATACTAAATAATAAAACAGCTCATAAATCACAATTACTAGCCATTTTCTGCAGCTAAAATCAAACTTGGTGCATCACTCACCGTAAAGTTCCTTTGTAGTTGGATTCTCTTCCAATAGCTTCCAAATCAATGGAGTGATTCTCTCTTTCTCTCTCTAGAACACCTAGCTAGTGAGAGAAAGTATGAAAACAAGATATTTCAAGGTTTTTGAAGTGAGAAGATGAAATAGCACAAGGGTTTATGGAAGGGTGCACCGAAAGCATGAAAATTGGAACTAGAGAGAGAAAGTTATGGAAGTTTCAAAGTCAAGCTTCCATGGAGTTTGAAGAAACGTGAGAGATGAGAAGGGAAGAAGAAGACCAGCTGCTGAAAAATTCAAGAAGCTGCTGGAAATTCAAGGTATTTATAGGCAAACTGATCATTTCTTTTAAATTACGAAGATGCCCCTCCACCAATTAACTTACTCTCCTCCAATCTTTTATGCAATCTTTTTGCTCTTTTAACACTGGGACAATATGCTCGGGTTCATAAAACCTTAAATTTTAACCCGAGCTGAAAAATGACCATTTTGCCTTTGTTATGAAAATTGTTGAAACTTGTAGTTTTCTTCGTGTTTTCATCAGCACACATCATTTATACTATCCTTTGCCTATTTAGGCCTTAAAAGGTCATAAAACTTTCTTCTGGAACTTATTAGAGAAAATGACAAAACTACCCCTAGCCCATATTATTACATCTATACTTAGTTACAAGCCTATAGAAGTTGGGGTATCACATTAGTGGACTATGTCCATTGAGCCCATGAGTCGATCATCGCCCGAAATTTGGGTCGTGACAATAAATGTTCATCTACTGATGGTATTGATAGAATTATATTAGCTAAATTTCCAAACAAAGAATTAAATCCAATAACATATAAGGCTATCACAAATTTTATGGTACACGGACCATGTGGTTCTACAAATTCTAAATCTTTATGCATGAGTAAAGACTACTATTCAAAGTTCTATCCAAAACAATTCCAGTCCACTACCAAAATTAGTGAGGATGGATTTCCAATATATAGGAGAAAAGATATCCAAGACAACATGGTAGTCAAGAATGGCATACAATTAGACAATAGATTTATTGTTCCACATAATGTCGATCTAGTTGTTAAATACCAAGCTCATGTTAATGTTGAAGTTTGTAGTCGATCTAGAGCTATAAAGTATTTATTCAAGTACATAAATAAAGGACCAAATAGAACATGAGTCGTTTTAGAAAGTACTAACTCAATTACAATGCAAGATCGACAAGCAAGTGTATATGAAATTAGTGAAATCAAAACATATTTAGATTGTAGATATTTATCAGCATATGAAGCATGTTGGAGAATTTTTAGATTTCTAATTCACCATCGAGAACCTGTCGGTGATGTTAGTATGAGCCCTGCAAGCCAATTTATGGTCGTATGGCAATTACATTTTGAGTTATTCATGTATGATAATTTGTTAATTTATAATAATTATGAGGTTGTTCTTTATCCATAAGTTTGTGATTTAATTACTTTTTATGCTTATGCAGATAAAGCCCATGGAACTATATATGCCTTGCAAAGGAATTGTATTAGGATACAATTAAGAGATCTTTCTGCATTAAAGCATTGTTACTAAAAGTTCCTGCTCATTTTGTACTTATGTAGATAAAGTCCATGGAACTATATATTGTCACGACCCAAATTATGGGCCGTGACTGATGCATGACCCAATGAGCATAGCCACTAAGTCCAAGCAAGCCTATTTATATAACCTGTTCATCAATCTATTGAGTATTCCTAGAGTCACATTTCATGATCTCAACTGTAAGTACTTGAATGATATTCTACCATGATCAAATATTCGCATGTATATATATATATATATTACCCCAAAATGGTGCTAAGCATCACTAACTCATAATGGCATTACCAATCAAAGTATTTATATATGTTTATATTGTCTAAGACAAGTATCTTAAAATTTTACATTTCGTTTATCTACATATATATATCATAAAGACACTCGACTTCCAATGGAGCGACCTTGGCGAAGATACAGTTGTTGAATGCCGAGATACCTACCAAAGAGACGAGTCCACATGGACACCTTGACCTAGGTTCCAACTGCCTCCTGATCTGAAAACATGAAGTTCAAAACTGTGAGTATCAACTCAGTGAGTGAACATAGGAAGGGAGCAAGCAATTGATAAGGAAAATTTAAAAATCATGATGCACTTGTTTCGAAAACAAAGCAATTTAGTTTAATTTCTTCCCTAAACCCTGTGTTTCGAACATTGGTAAATAAACTCTTAGTGTTGTAAAGACCCATGCTCAATCATGAGGATAGAAGAGTGAAGAAAAATATATCAAAAACTGAGAAGGGTAGCAAAGTGATAGCACGTTTCTCGCTACAGTAAAAGGCATTCTTGGTTTGCATATGTCTTTGTTTTTCAAGTATATCTCTAGCTACAAAAATCCAATTGACATGCTTGTTAGGTCATTAGAAAGATAAGAGGTAGGGCTACGACTTTAATGTTTACCACTTTACCTAGTTTTAACTAGAAGGTTGTCAAAATTGCTGTCAAAGTGATAGCACTATACCACCACCCTAGACTTTCTGGCTGCAGCGAGAATCCATTTTCGCTATACCCAAATTCCTTGCTGCAATAAACATCAATTTGAAAATATTTAACAACTTTCACTATTCATCACACAATATTCCACATACATTACTATCACGTACTATATTCATAAACTTTCTATTATGCATGTATATATATATATATATATATATATAATAACAACGAACTAAACCACCCT
>NC_030853.1:13866370-13874020 GCF_000208745.1 Theobroma cacao | reverse complement strand
GGGGGGTGAGAGAACATGGGAGAGGAAGGAGAAGAAGAAGAAGTGCTAGAAATTTGAAGAACATCCTAGAAACTTAGATTTTTATGGCTTAAGTTTATCCATTTCTAGCAAAATTACCAAAATGCCCTTAACTATGTCATTTTGTTATTTTCCATTGCTTTTATGCAATCTTTTTACTTCTTTAACACTAAGACAAGGTCCATAAGGGTTTAGAAATACTCAGGTTCAAGAAAACTTAAAAGTTTCAACCCGAGATGTAAAATGATAGTTTTACCTTTACCGTGAAAATTATCGATATTTCTATCTTCTTCATTATCTTATCTTCATCCATTCATTTCTTAGGCCTACTTTGACCTTAATAACATTAGAAAACAAATTTCAAGGGCTGACCAGGAGAAATGACGAAATTACCCTTAGTTCGTGTTATCGTGTCTACTACTAGTTACGGGTCAATAGGGGTCAAGGTCTTACATTTTCTCTCACTAAATGAAATTCGGTCCCCGAATTTAGATCCAGTATAAGATAGCGTACCTCTAAGTATTAAAGAGGTACGGATACTTTGTTCGCATCTCCTCCTCGGTTTCCCATGTTACCTCCTCGTTGGTGTGGTTTCGCCATAACACCTTCATTGAGGCCACATCCTTTGAACAGAGCTTTTTGACTTGCCGATCCAAGATAGCTACTGGTTGCTTCTCATAGGTAAAATTATCTTTCAGCTAGATATTTTCATACCGTATTACATGCGATGGATCCAAATCATACTTTCTAAGCATTGACACATGGAATACGAGGTGAATATTCGAGAGGTCTGGCGGTAATGCCAAACGATATGCTACTGCTCCAACCCTTTCTAAGATCTCGAAGGGTCTTATATACCGAGGACTTAATTTTCCTTTCTTGCCAAATCTCATCACCCCTTTTGTTGGTGAGACCTTTAAAAATATGTGATCTCCCATTTGAAACTCCAAGTCCCTCCGTCTGTTATCAACATAGGACTTTTGTCTACTTTGCGCTATTAACATCTTTTGACGGGTCATGCGTATTTTCTCAATGGCATCCTGCACCAACTCAGGACCCAAGAGTTTCCTCTCTCCTACCTCTAGCCATCTAATGTGTGACCTACACCTCCATCCATATAATGCTTCAAATGGTGCCATTTGGATGCTAGCTTGGAAACTGTTATTGTAGGCAAACTCCACTAAGGGTAGATATTAATCCCACCTGACCCCAAGGTCTAGTACACAGGCCTTCAACATATCTTCCAATGTTTGTATCATCCGTTCAGACTGGCAATTGGTTTGCAGGTGGAAAGCCGTGCTAAAATCAAACTTAGTGCCTAATGCGTCCTGCAACTTTCCTCAAAACCTACTGGTGAACTAAGCTCCTCTGTCAGATACTATTGAAATGGGGATACCATGCAGTCGTACTATCTCATCCACATAAACTTAAACATATTAGGCAGCACTGTAAGTAGTATTAAGTGGAAAAAAATGAGCTGATTTCTTTAACCGGTCTACTACAATCCAAATTGAGTCGTAGCCCCCACTAGTTCGAGGCAAACCCGTTACAAAGTCCATGGCAATATGCTCCCACTTCCACTCGGGCACTAGTAACGGCTGTAATAGCCCTATAGGCCTTTGATGCTCGGCCTTAACCTGTTGACAAACCGGGCACTTAAAGAGGAACTCAGCTACATCTTTCTTAAGCCCTTCCCACAAATATACCTCCTTCAAATCTAGATACATCTTTGTAGCCCCTGGATGTACCACATAGGTTGCCATGTGTTCCTCCTCAAGTATTTCTCTCCTTAATCCATCACTAGCGGGCACATAAAATCTAGTTCCATACCTCAATACTCCATTTGTGTCTTTAGTAAACATCTTTCCTTTCCTTTTTTGAGGATCCTTTAAGGCCTTACTTATGAAGTCATATTTACTTTATGCTTCTTTAATCTGGTCCATTAAGGTAAGCCTCACTTTAAAATGGCCTAGCAATGCATTTGCCTTTGAAACTTCCAAATGCACACCCATGTCTCCCAAGCTATGCATCTCCCTAATCAAGGATCTCTTGTTTGTGAAGATATGTGCCAAGCTTCCCATCGATTTTCGACTCAAGGCATCTGCCACTACATTTGCCTTGCTGGGATGGTAGAGAATAGTACAATCATAATCCTTTAGCAACTCTATCCACCTACGTTGCCGTAAATTAAGATCCCTCTACTAAAATATATACTTCAGGCTTTTGTGGTCCGTATATATCTCACAAGTCTCACCATACAAATAATGCCTCAAAATCTTTAAGGTAAACACGATTGCTGCCATCTCCAAATCGTGTGCGGGGTAATTCTTCTCATGCCTTTTAAGATGTCTTGATGCATACGCAATCACCTTCCCATCCTGTATTAATATAGAACCTAAACCAACCCCACGATGCATCACAAAATACCATATAACGCCCTATGCCTTGCGGTAGGTAGGCTTAATACTGGAGTTGTGTTGAAACATGCCTTAAGCTTCTCAAAGCTATTCTCACAAGCATCTAACCACTCAAATTTTGTATCTTTGAGTGTTAGCTTAGTTAGGGGGGCCACTATTTTGGAGAAGTCCTTTACAAACGAAGATAATAGCTAGCCAAACCCAAAAAGCTTATAATCTCCATAACTGATGTTAGCCTTGGCCACTTTTCCACTGCCTTGACTTTCTTTGGATTGACTTGTACCCTATCTTTAGATACCGCATGTCCCAAGGATGCAACGCTTTCAAGCCATAACTCACACTTGGAGAACTTGGCATACAATCTATGTTTTCTCAAAGTTTGGAGCACTATCCTAAGATGCTGCTCGCGCTTCTCTCGGCTTTTCGAGTAGAACAAGATGTCATCAATAAATACCACCATGAACTTGTCCAAATAAGGCTTGAACACTCGGTTCATCAAATCCATAAAGGCCGCAGAGGCATTAGTAAGCCCAAATGACATCACCAAGAACTCATAGTGCCGATAACTTGTTCGAAAAGCAGTCTTGGGTATGTCCTTATTTCGGATCCTCAATTGATGGTACTCCGATCACAGATCTATCTTGTAGAAACATTGTGAACCTTGTAGCTGCTCAAATAGATCATCTATTCTTGGGAGGGGTACTTATTCTTTACCGTTAACTTATTAAGTTGTCGATAATCAATACATAATCTAAGTGACCCATTTTTCTTCTTTACAAATAGCACTGGTGCTTCCCATGGTGAAACGCTAGGCTGAATTAAGCCTTTATCTAACAAATCCTCCAACTGATCCTTCAGTTCCTTAAGCTTCATCGGTGCCATTTTATACGGGGTTATGGATATAGGTATAGTGTCGGGAATCAAATCTATGCAAAATTCAATCTCTCGTTTAGGAGGCAAACCTGGTAGTTCCCCAAGAAATACATCCATGAACTCATTCACCACCAGCACTTGGCTTATATCTCCCACCTTTGCCTGAGTATCCCTTACCACAGCCAAGTAACCTGAACAACCCTGTCTTAATAACCTTTTGGTAAACTTGACTGATATCAAATTGGTTGGAGCATTACTTTTATCCCCCTGAATACTAAATAATGGTTCACCAGGAAAATCAAATCTAAGCAGTTTATGATAACAATCCACACTGGCATGGTAGGGTGATAACCAATCCATTCCTAAGATCACGTCAAAGTCTAATGTGTCTAACACCACTAAATTCACCAAAATGTCTTTGTCCTTGACTCGAACTGCACAAGATGCATATTCCCACTCTGCCACAAATACCTCTTTTAAAGGAGTAGACACCATTAATTGTTCCTCTCTCCTAACACGATCCTTGCCCAGACGAAGTGCAAAACATGGAGAAATAAAGGAATGGGTAGCACCAGGATCAAACAAAACTCAAGCATTCATATTACAAACAGAAAGAGTACCTGAGACCAATACATTGGATGTCTGGGCCTCTTGGGGTGTTAAAGCATATACCCTCGCTTGGCCTCTATCGGCGAAACTCTGATGTCCAGATTTAGAAAGCCTACCTTGAGAGGAAGTAGCAGTAACTTTAGCTCTTGATCCGCTAGCCTCCCAATCAGATGAGGCAGCTACTAAAGGAGCGGATGAAGCTGGCTGGGTGCGAGTAGAACCTTGTGATTGATAAGCCATGAGGTAATTCCACCAAATATGTCCAGATTGACCACACCCATAACAAACTCTCGGAGTACGAAAGCATCGCCCGCTATGTCGTCCCCCACAATTAGTGCAACGTTTGATAACTTTACTTCCCTATCTTGAATCTTGCTACCTTTTAGCACTAAAGGTCCTCTATCCCGCCCCAATACTAGCACCAGGTGAGTCACTCCCCCTTTGGGGCAATCATGAGTCTCGTTGTGGACCCTGACGGCTAGAAGATGAAACACCACTACTGAAATCTCTACGACCTTGATAACCCTCTATCTTGGCCCTTTTTACTTTATCCCTCACAACCTTACTCTCACTAGTCCTTATCTCAATGTGCTGAGCACAATCCAATACTGCGGAGTAGGTTTTGAAATCTCGAGATACCACAGCCCTAAACAATGGCTCCACTAGCGCATCTACAAACCTCTGAATCTTCATATCCTTAGTGAAAACTAGATAGGGTGCATACTGAGCCAACTGCGTGAATTTGATGTCGTATTCTGACACCGTCATACTTGGGGTCTGTACCAAAGTTTCAAACTCCCTAACTCTAGCATTGCGTACACTAAGTGGTAAAAATCGATCCAAGAAAGCTGTAATGAACTCACTCTAAGTCAACGGTGCTACGTCTGTTGGTCTACCTCTACATAAAGAGCTATACCACTCTTGTGCCATGTCCTCTGATTGGAAGGCAGCTAGCTCGACTGATCAGACCTTGGAACATCCTAAGGCTTTAAAAATTTTCTCCATCTTATCTAAGAAAATTTGGGGTTTCTCCGAGGCATCAGATCCTGAAAATGATGGAGGCTTAAGGTTGACAAAATCGAGAAGAGAAATCTTTAAATGACCCCTCTCAACCTCATGATGTTGGCGATCGGCCTATCCTTGGGAGCTAAGGGATTCTTGTACTGTAGGTCTCCCCTTCACTATCTTCTTTATATCATCCATATGGGTCACCATCATCTCTACAACCTAGTTGACTCCTTGTAAGCTTGCCACCAAATCCTCAATAGTAATACCCTCGGTTGGTTATCTATCTACATCACCTGAAAACTGTCCTTTCTCCCTCGGTTGGTTATCTATCTACATCACCTGAAAACTATCCTTTCTCTCGCTTACTCACAAGTGTATCCACCCTCACTAGCCTAATGGCCCTACTACGTTTACCTCGGCCCCTAAAGGTGGATGCCCGTGGCCAATCTGTCACCTCATTAGGGGCATCTTGCTGCCCTATCCGTCTTGAGGCAGCTCGTGTCTTAGGCAACATCTTACCTAGACAAGAGCAACACCTATTATTAAACATATTTTCTATAATCATATATAAAGGAAAAGGTGGTTTCTAAGATAGGGAATCTATGCGGTCCCTTGGTGGTAAAATGTGTCGCGGTTCACACTTCACAACTGAATTTCCCATAGAAAGACTAGGCACTCCATTGGACCAATAAAAGAAAGTCCTAGAACCTAGACAACCTAGGGCTCTGATACCAACATTGTCACGACCCAAATTCCAAGCCGTGACCAGTGCATGGGCCCAATGAGCATAGCCACTAAGTCCAAGCAAGCATATTTATATAACCTGTTCATCAATCTATTGAGTATTCCTAAAGTCACATTTCATGATCTCAACTGTAAGTAATTGAATGACATTCTACCATGATCAAATATTCGCATGTATATATATATATTACCTTAAAATGGTGCTAACCATCGCCAACTCATAATGGTGTTACCATTCAAAGTATATATATACATTTATATTGTCTAAGACTAGTATCTTAAAATTTTACATTTTGTTTATCTATATTTATATAGCATAAAGACACTCGACTTCCAACGGAGCGACCTTGGCGAAGGTACAGCTATTGAATGTCGAGATACCGACCAAAGAGACAAGTCCTCGTGGACATCTTGACCTAGGTTCCAACTGCCTCTTGATTTGAAAACATGAAGTTCAAAACTATGAGTATGAACTTAGTGAGTGAACATAGGAAGGGAACAAGCAATTGATAAGGAAAATTTAAAAATCATGATGCACTTGTTTTAAAAACAATGCAGTTTAGTTTAATTTCTTCCCTAAATCCCATGTTTCAAACATTGGTAAATAAACTCTTAGTGTTCCAAAGACGCATGCTCAATCATGAAGATAAAAGAGTGAAGAAAAATTATATAAAAAACCGAGCAAGGTAGCAACGTGACAGCACGTTTCTTGCTGCAGCAAAAGGCATTCTTGGTTTGCATATATTTTGGTGTTTCAAGCATAGCTCCCACTACAGAAATTCAGTTGACATACTTGTTACACCATTAGAAAGATAAGCGGCAGGGTATGACTTTAGTGTTTACCACTTTGCCTAGTTCTAAACGGAAGGTGGTCAAAATCACTGTCAAAGTAACAACACTGCACCACCACCTGAGAGTTTCTAGCTGCAGCAAGAATCCATTTTCACTATAGCCAAATTCCTTGCTGTAATAAACATCAATTTGAAAATACTTAACAACTTTCACTGTTCAAAATGCAAGATTCCACATACATTACAATCACGTACTATATTCATAAACTTTCTACTACGCATGTATATATATATGTATATAAACACGAATACCACCACCTCCCTCAGCCAACATGCACTCCCCACACGCACATCATTACCGGCATGTGCACTGCCCACTCCTCACATGCACAGTAGTAAGTGTCACAACATTGTCATTCGACTGGCATATGCACTGCCCACTCCGCATATGCAGGATTGTAGTTGTCACAACATCATCATTTAACCAACATATGCACTGCTCACTCCACACATGCACGGTTACATCAATTACACAAAATTACTAAGCAATACATATCATATATTTTTATACACACATCAGCATCATATAAAGGTATAGAGATTCATCACAATCATGTTCCACATCACCAAAAACATTTTACTAAAGGCTTGTTCCCATGCATTTTATAGAAAAACAATTAAAATGTGTCAATCAACCACATGTGCCTTTATCCCAAAACATTTTGTGCAAGTTCACTCACCGATATTTGTTGAATCTTTACTCGACTCCAACCTCCACTAATGGTCCAAATGGAACTGTGGGTCCTCGTTGGGACCTATCATCACAACAACATCACAACCAACCCGATTTGCATAATTATACTTCTAAAAGCTATCCACTTAATCATGTTCTGTTAGTTGTTTTTAACTAGCTTCCATCTACCATCAAGTGACTATATATTTTTACTATTCTTGTCACACTACAATGAATAACCCACCTCAACTACAAAACACTCACCGATCTAGCCATTAGCCATTCTCAACAACTTAGAAAAAAATCAACTCAATTTCACTACTCACCTTGGTAGCTTTGTAATTGAATTCTGTCACAAAAGCTTTCAAACTATCATGAAAATCTCACTTTCTCTCTCTAGAACATCCAACTAGTGAGAGAGTGTAATAAGGAAAGGTTTTTGAGGTTTTATGGTGAG
>NC_030853.1:13861484-13866208 GCF_000208745.1 Theobroma cacao | reverse complement strand
AAGAAGAAGTGCTGGAAATTTGAAGAACATCCTAGAAACTTAGATTTTTATGGCTTAAGTTTATCCATTTCTAGCAAAATTACCAAAATGCCCTTAACTATGTCATTTTGTTTTTTTCCATTGCTTTTATGCAATCTTTTTGCTTTTTTAACACCGAGACAAGGTCCACAAGGGTTTAGAAATACTCGGGTTCGTGAAAACTTAAAAATTTTAACCCGAGATGTAAAATGACCATTTTACCACTATTGTGAAAATTATCGGTATTTCTATCTTCTTCATTAACTTATCCTCATCCATTCAGTCTTTAGGCTTACTCGGACGTTAATAACATTAGAAAAAAAATTTCAGGGGTTGACCAGGAGAAATGATGAAATTACCCCTAGTTTATGTTATCGCGTCTATTGCTACTTAAGGGGCAATAGGGGTCAAGGTCTCACATATATGCCTTGCAAAGGAAGTGTAATGGACATAATTATGAGATCCTTACACATCAAAGCATTGTTCTTAAAAGTCCTTACTCATTGTAATATTGAGATGGGGCATCAATAATGCTCAAAGATTGGCACATGCTATGTTCTTGACTTGTGAAGTAAGCAACCACTATCATAGATTGAAGTATAGAAATACTTGCAACCAGCATATGGGTGCTTGCCATGGAAGAGCGAGTTCACCAAACATGACCTGCCATGAGAAACGCATTTAGTACCTTACTCAAGTGTCCATACAATACTTCTCATGTGTCAGTTGTGTAATCACTCCCTAGAGTTGAGACACCAGGTTGTCTTATATGTGGAATACTGTACTTTGATTTCATCCCTATGGGTGCCTAACCAAGGATGCCAAAATAGGATGTTTTTTATACAGTATGAAACATATGAAGGCAAATGAGTGGTCAAGATAGATCTGTACCCCAAGTGATTTAAGGGGAAATATCTCATTATTTCTTGGTTGACATTAACTTAAGTAACTCTTTGGCCAAGGTGATTAGGAGACTATGATATGAGTCTCACAAGTCTCCATAAAGCTAATGATCTAACTGCAAGAACAACTATGGAGGTCAATAAGAGTAGGCACTGCACCAAACCCTTATCATCTCTGAGATATATGATGAGGGAATGAATAACACTGATAAACTGTACACTGAAAGGTTATCAAAGAATCCTTTGACTCTTCTAACAATTGGGTGACCATAATGCATTGCTAGATTCCAATCTTGGTTTATGGAATCGACTTAGTTAATTTAAAATTGAATACGATTCCTTTAAATTAATTAATTAAAAAAATTATAATTCAATTCCATTGCCAATATGTTAAGAATCTAATGGGTCACACACAAAGGTTGCAATTTGGATTAAATTTAGAGTGTGATGATTTAAGTTAGATTTAAATCAAATTATAGGTTTTAACTACTAAGGACCTAATTAAAAGAGTTTAATTAGGCATTAGTTAAATATTATAATTGTTTTAATATTAAGGACTTAGTTTGAAAATTTTAATAAGTCTAATAATAAAATTCAACCTATATATAAATATCACATTATAGCCACTTTTTTCAAAGGTAAGAAAAAAAAAACAACTAATAGGTTTTCTCTTGAGTGCTGCTACTATTGAAAGGGTTTTTCATAAAACTTCTCTATTGATTCTTTGCTAGAAATCAAAAAAGAAAAAGGACAAATAGTTGTCCACTTGATAGCACAAGCTTGTGGCATAAAGCTCTCTTCTTGAGAAAGATCCGTTGCAATTGTGTGTGCAACATTGGAAGCCAAGCGATTGAGCGGTTGGGATTCTTTCACACAAGAAAGTGTTCATATGTTTCAGCACCAAAAGGAATCCATTTGATTATGATATCATTTGGAAAGGTAAAAACCTCTGTCTGATTTTCGATGATGTGTAACTTTGCATTAAACAACCACGGTGATACAAAGGTAGGAGTTATGGTTTTTACTTTGTTTTAATTTTTGTTAATCCACTGTGTTGATGCTCTAATCATGTAGTTCGTAGTAGTAGTATCAAAGCCTCCCTTGGCTTGTTTTAATGCAAAGGTATGTCTTGTTGTTCATTAGTTGCAATTCTGATTGGATGTGGCGTTTGGAAGATATCAAGTTTTAAATTTTGATTATGCTTTAAAGTAGTTTATCACAAATTTGATTTTTGATACTTATTTGTTTCAGCAACTAATCTTGTTTAAGTGTCTCAATTTTGCAGAACAATATGTGCATGAGATGCATAAAAGAGTTTGGCAAGAAAAGGATTCAAATTCATGAGAAACAAGATGTGGTTTGGTGACAAAACTCGATTATGTCCAGATTTGCATATGATTTGATTTTTAGTTTTTAATAGGGGTCTAAAAGCCTTTAAAAAGTTTGAAAAAATTTGAAAGTAATGTACATTGAAAGTGTTTTAATATGATTGCTTGCCAGTGGTAAATGGTGAAGAAAAGGCCATGAAATCGTGGCTAAAACCACTGCTGCCAGTAGTTGTTTTTTGTCATGATTTTGGATAAGAAAGGCATCTTTAAAGAGTCCTAAATTGTGCAATTGTTGCATCTTTTTGGATAAATTTTGAAGTTTGAATATGTTCAAAAGATGCCTAGAAAGTTTTCTAAAATTAAGGGATTTAATCCCTTGATTTATGCAGCCATAATGCAATATATGCAACCAAAAAACTGCAACTATGTACTATATACATAAGCTACGGTTTTTTGGGATTTTGGCCAGCTAAATCAAGTCCAAAAATTATGAAATTTTAATAGGTTCCATATGTTAACTGACCATGGTTAAAATTTACAAATTAAATTCCATGATTTAGTATTGCATCAAGCGACAAAAACCATGAGTGGTACAGTGCTGCCAAAATTTTGTAAAGTCATGGTTTTTGGGATTTTAATGTCCATATTTGCAGCCTAAATTGGTGCAATTGAAAAAACTAATTCACTAAACATTATGTTATGAAAAAGTTCTAGAAGTATAAATTTTGATATGTTTAAATTAGGGAATTTTCTTCCTTAAAATAAGGATATCAGAATTCAATTAATCATATCCATTAAATTCTGGAATTTGATTCCTACAAATATGAAAGTGTCATAAATATGGACAAGATAATTATCATGAGAAGGGAAATTAGAATAGGACACTTAAATATAAGTAAAGATAATGTTATCTTAAATATTCGATTTAAATTATCTAATGAGATTAGATAATTGAAAACACATAATCTTTACTTTAAAAGAATTAGTAAAAGTTACTTAAAATGTTTAAAGATTATCGATTAAAAATGCTTTAATTTCTAATAAAATTTTAATTCTAATCCTAATAAAATTAGGAATGGATAATATTACTAATACTGATTAGTAAAGACTTTCCATATGTGGAAAATTGTTTTCATACATAGAATTAAATATGAACTCAAAATTAGTTACACTAATTTTAGATGCCTCATATGATTAACAATTAGAATAAGACATAGTTTTAATTTTAGGTTCATGTGGAAGGATCAATGTGGATGATTATGGACTAGGCTTAATATGATTGTGAATGTATTGTTAAATTTTATCATGGCATTTATTTATTAAATAGGGTTTGTGCACCCTACCTTTCTCTTGATTTTCAGGGATTGTAAAATTCTCTCCTTACCTAACTCTTCTCATATGTACCATGAGGTTTTTTTACTAAAATGTAATTAGTTACATATAAATGTAGAATTAGAATTAGTTTAGAAGTTAGTTTACAATTCGAAGATGAGGACCTAAAGGAGCCTTGAAGATACGAAGAAGATTACAATATGTTATATATATAAATCCCTTAGGTTTGACCAAGCTAATTTCCTTTGATGGCTCAAGAAAATTAGTATAGATAAAGTCCATAATCATCCAAAGTAGAAGGCATAAGATAGACTTATTATATGCGATTAATTAATACTATGCATGCAAATATGAGACTTCAACTAAATAAAAAAATAAGAAAATCCCTTAGTAAATATTGAGTCACGTGCCACGCATGATTAAGTTGCCTTCTACCATATAGCAAGATAACCTAGCTGCTCTTTTAATCGAAGACCTGTTGAGCACACTCAAGGTCACACTTTTACACGAGTATGTTTGAGTTATTGGCGGGTTTTACTTGTCACGACCCAATTTTTGGGCCATGACCGGCGCATGGGCCCAATGGATGTAGCCCACTAAGCCCAAGAAAGCCTATCTATATGACCTGTTTATCATTCCATCAAAGTTGCTAAAGTCATATTTCATAATTTCAATTTGAAATATTGATAACGATTGCCAATTCCTTGTGGCATTACCAATCAAAACATGCATATATTGTCTAAAACATATATCCTCATAATTTACATCAGGTTTGTCTATACACAACAAAAAGGGATACTCGACTTCTAGCAAAGAGACTTAGCGAAAGTTCAGCTATTGAATGTCGAGATACTTACCAAGGAAATGAATCTACAAGGACACCTAGACCTAGTTATCGGCTGCCTCTTGATATGAAAACTGTGAGACCTTGTCAAGCTCGATTAAAAGACGGTATTGTACCGAGTGGTACAACTAAGTTAAATCGAGCCTTGAACTAGTTCAAATAGAAATTCTAAGAGGAATTTGAAAATTTTAAAACCAACAGAATGGCTTAGAATAGTGATTTGGAGTTCAAGGTCCAGTTTGGAGTCCATCAGAAAATTGACCAATTAGGGACAAAACGGTCATTTTACCATTTGATGAT
>NC_030853.1:13854520-13857900 GCF_000208745.1 Theobroma cacao | reverse complement strand
ACTCCGGGCATGACGGTGTCGGAGTATGATATAAAATTTACGCAGCTGTCTCGGTATGCACCTTACTTGGTTTCCACAAAGGAGATGAAAATCCAAAGGTTTGTTGATGGATTAGTGGAACCATTGTTTCAGGCTGTGGCCTCCCGAGATTTCAACACTTACTCTGCGGCCGTGGATTGTGCTCAACGAATTGAAATGAGGACCAGTGAGAGTAGGGTTGTGAGGGATAGAGCAAAAAGGGTCAAAACAGAGGGTTATCAAGGCCACAGAGATTTCAGTAGTGGTGGTTCATTTTTTTGCCGTTAGGGTCCACAAAGGGACTCACGATTACCCCAGCAGGGGAGTGACTCGCCTAGTGCTAGTATTGTGGTGGGACAAAGAACCTTCAGTGTTGGAAGACAGCAAGATATGAGGCAAGGAAGTCAACTTATCCTTCCTTGCCATACTTGTGGGGGACCACATAGAGGAAGATGCCTTCGTGCTATGGGAGTTTGTTTCAGGTGTGGTCAACTTGGGCATATTAAGAGGGATTGTACGATGGCTCATCAATCACAAGATTCTGCTCGTGGTTCCACCCAGCCAGCTTCGTTTGCTCCTTCAGTCACCGCCTCGTCTGATAGGAAAGCTAGTGGATCCAAAGGTCGAGGTGCTAGTACTTCCTTTCAAGGCAGGTAATCTGGATCCGGACATCAGAGTTCTGTTGGTAGAGGATAGGCAAGGGTGTTTGCTTTAACACAGTAGGAAGCCTAGACATCCAATGCCGTGGTCTCAAGTATTCTTTCAAGTTGTGATATGAATGCTCGGGTACTATTTGATCCTGGTGCTACTCATTCTTTTATCTCTCCATGTTTTACATCTCGGTTGGGTAGAGATCATGTTAGGAGAGAGGAACAATTAGTAGTGTTTACTCCTTTAAAGGAGATATTTGTGGCTGAATGAGAATATGAGTCCTGTGTAGTATGAGTCAAGGACAAGGACACTTTGGTGAATTTGGTGGTGTTAGACACCTTAGACTTTGATGTGATCTTGGGAATGGATTGGTTATCACCCCGTCATGCTAGTGTGGACTGTTATCATAAATTGGTTAGATTTGATTTCTCCGATGAATCATCATTTAGTATTAAGGGGGATAGGAGTAATGCTCCAACCAATTTGATATCGGTCATTTCTGCCAGAAGGTTAGTACGACAGGGTTGTATAGGTTACTTGGCTGTTGTAAGGGATACTCAGGCGAAGGTTGGAAATGTAAGTCAAGTGTCGGTGGTGAAAGAGTTCGTGGATGTATTTTTCGATGAGCTACCAGGTTTACCTCCCGAGTGGGAGATTGAATTTTGCATAGATTTAATTCCCGACACTAGACCTATATCCATACCCCCATATAGAATGGCACCGGCAGAGCTCAAAGAGCTTAAGGATCAATTAGAGGATTTGTTGGATAAAGGCTTCATCCATCCTAGTGTATCCCCATGGGGAGCACCAGTGGTATTTGTGAAAAAGAAAGATGGATCACTTAGGTTGTGCATTGATTATCAACAGCTTAATAAAGTAACGGTGAAGAATAAATATCCTCTCCCAAGGATAGATGATTTATTTGATCAACTACAAGGAGCACAATGTTTTTCTAAGATAGATCTGCGATCTGGGTACCATCAGTTGAGAATCCGGAATGAAGATATACCCAAGACCGCATTTCGCACAAGAAATGGGCACTATGAGTTCTTAGTGATGTCATTTGGGCTCACGAATGCTCTTGCAGCCTTTATGGATTCCATGAATCGAGTGTTCAAACCTTATTTAGATAAGTTTGTGGTGGTGTTTATTGATGACATTTTGATATATTCAAAGAGTCGAGAGGAGCATGAGCAGCATCTTAAGATAGTGCTCCAAATTTTGAGAGAACATCGATTGTATGCTAAGTTCTCCAAGTGTGAGTTTTGGCTCGAAAGTGTTGCATTCTTAGGGCATGTGGTATCTAAGGATGGGATACAAGTTGATTCAAAGAAAATTGAAGCAGTGGAAAAATGGCCAAGGCCAACATCAGTTACGGAGATTAGAAGCTTTGTGGGTTTAGCTGGCTATTATCATTGCTTTGTGAGGGACTTCTCCAAAATAGTTGCCCCTTTGACTAAGCTGACACGTAAAGATACAAAATTTGAGTGGTCTGATGCTTGTGAGAATAGTTTTGAGAAGCTTAAGGCATGTTTCACCACAGCTCCAGTGTTAAGCCTACCGCAAGGCACAGATGGAGTGTTGAGGTATGGAACCAGACTTTATGTGCCTGATGGTGACGGGTTGAGGAGAGAAATATTGGAGGAAGCTCACATGGCAGCTTATGTGGTACATCCAAGGGCTACAAAGATGTATCAAGATTTGAAAGAGGTGTATTGGTGGGAAGGACTTAAGAGAGATGTAGCTGAGTTTGTCTCCAAGTGCCTGGTTTGTCAGCAGGTTAAGGTCGAGCATCAAAAGCCTGCAGGGCTACTACAGCCATTACCAGTACCCGAGTGGAAGTGGGAACATATTGCTATGGACTTTGTAACGGGTTTGCCTCGAACCAGTGGGGGATATGATTCAATTTGGATAGTAATGGACCGGTTAACAAAGTCAGCTCATTTTCTTCTAGTTAAGACTACTTATGGGGCTGCCCAATACGCTCGAGTTTATGTTGATGAGATAGTGCGACTACATGGTATTCCCATTTCTATAGTATCTGATAGAGGAGGTCAGTTTACTAGTAGGTTTTGGGGAAAATTGCAAGAAGCATTGGGCACTAAGTTGGATTTCAGCACAGCTTTCCACCCTCAGACTGATGGACAGTCTGAACGGACCATACAGACATTGGAGGATATGTTGAGGGCTTGTGTGATAGACCTTGGTGTCAGGAGGGAACAATATCTACCTTTAGTGGAATTTGCCTACAACAACAGTTTCCAAACTAGCATCCAAATGGCACCATTTGAGGCCTTATATGGACGAAGATGTAGGTCACCCATTGGATGGCTAGAGGTGGGAGAAAGGAAACTTTTGGGGCCTGAATTGGTGCAGGATGCAACCGAGAAAATACACATGATCCGTCAGAGGATGTTAACAGCACAAAGTAGACAGAAATCATATGCTGATAACCGACGGAGAGACTTGGAGTTCCAAGTAGGAGATCATGTATTTTTGAAAGTTTCGCCAACTAAAGGGGTAATGAGGTTTGGCAAGAAAGGGAAGTTAAGTCCTCGGTATATAGGGCCATTCGAGATCTTAGAAAGGGTTGGAGCGGTGGCTTATCGTTTGGCTTTACCGCCAGACCTTTCAAATATTCATCCCGTGTTTCATGTGTCCATGCTTAGGAAGTACAACCCAGATCCATCACATGTAATACGGTATGAAAC
>NC_030853.1:13799286-13851787 GCF_000208745.1 Theobroma cacao | reverse complement strand
CGAGAAACTTTCTGTCCATTTTGCTAACTTGTGGGTTTTTGCCATATTTCCCATTTCTTTGGTACCATAGTTGAGCATGGATTTTTGTAAAGTGATTTACTCATGTGGGATTTACATGAGGGGTTTAAAGAGCTAAAACAATTGCATGGTTTTGAGAAAACGAATGCATCATGATTTCAATAAACATTCCTTATGGTATGCTTGTTCCCTTCCTTGTTCACTCACTGAGTATTGTACTCACGTTTTATAAAAATTCATGTTTTCAGATCAGGTGACTGTTGGACCCTAGATCGAGGAGTCCCCGTAGTGCATATCCTGGGTATGTGTCTGGCATTCGATAGTAATCCCTTTTATTGTAAATGTCTCCGCTGGAAGTCATGGGTCCTTTTGTATTGTGAAAACAATCTAACAATATGAATATGTGTATGCAATGTAAATTGCTAAATACATGACTGGTATAGTGCATGTATATTATTATCGATAATGCCATTGTGTTTTGGCTATGTTCACACCCGAGAAAAGGTGTGTGTGTATGCATGATATGATAATTTTGTTAAGCAAAGGTAAATGGATAGGCTTGCTTGGGCTTAGTGAGCTATGCTCATGGAGCTCATGCGCCGGTCATTGCTCGGGAAATTGGGTCGTGACAAAAACATGAAGTTGAAAATTGTGAGTATAAACCCAGTGAGTGAACAAAGAAAGGGAACAAGCAAACGATAAGGAAAATTTAAAGAAAACATGATGCATTTATTTTCAAAAACTATGCAACTTTGTTTAGTTCTTATTAAAACCCCTCATTAACCCTTAATGAATTAATCACTTGACGATAAAAGATCCATGCACAACAAAGGATTTGAAGAGTGAAAACTTTAATAGCATTCAAGCAAGTCAAGTGAAACGACCGGGCCTCGCTGCAGCGGAATTTGTGTTAAAATTATCAGCTACACGAGGGTTTCTCAACTGGTTGAGGGTTTATCTCTAAAACCCCTCCTTTCAAACTTAATTAAATAAATCCCTTAATGTTGGGAGTCCATGATCCACTGTGGTGTTAATGATATGAAAAATGGGGCAGCAACCATAGAAGGTAGCATGCAGGATAGAAAGTTTCTCGCTGCAACGAGAATTCATTCTCTTTACAGTGAGATTCATGCGGCAAAACAAAATGTTTCTTGCTGCAACGAGAATAAATCTCACTGCAACGAGAAGCATCAGCAACTTTCTCGCTGCAGCTAGAATCAGGCCAGTATAACCCTCTAAACCCAAGAGTTTTTCGCTGCAACGAGAAACAGAACACCAATAACAAGTTTTCATTCTCTCAAGAAAAGGCCATTTAGCTACAAACACAAAATCAACTTGAACATGCTTAGAAATTTCCAAGGTTCGACATGCAAGATCCACATGTATTACAATTATATACCATACTCATGAACTTTCTATAACACATATATTTATATATATATATATATATATATATATATACATCATCATGCATAGCATCCCATCATCATCAGCTCATGTGCACTCCCTACTCGCACATAGTTGGGTCATCATCAGCTCATGTACACTCCCACACACACATAGTTAGGTCATCATCAGCTCATGTGCACTCCCACACGAACATAGCTAGGTCATCATTATCACATAAAAAGGAACATCCAATGCATATTATACATATCAACATATTGTGATAACACATGAACCATTTATATGGCACATTTTCACAAGATAGAAACATTTCACCAAAGGCTTGTTCCCCAGGTATATTTTTAAAGAAAAGTTGGATAAAATCATTCAAATGTTTCACCCCAAATACATTTACAATTCCTAAAGAAATTTTGAAATGCAAGTCCACTAACTGGTATTCGTTAAATCTTTACTCAACTCCAACTTCCTCTAATGGTCCAAATGGGGTGGTGAGGCTTCGTTGGAACCTATCATGACATTAGCATCATCACCATCAACCCAACTTGGCATTAATACTATTCCAAAGTTATTTTCTAAATTAAGTTCTACTAGTCATTCCTACTAGCTTCCAACTACCATTAAATTGCTATTATTTACACTACTCTAGTCACATTAAAATGATTAAATAATCTCAATAATAATACACTCATAAATCAAATTACTAGACATTATCAACAACTAAAATATCAACTCAATTTCAACACTCACCTTGCTAGATTTGTAATTGGATTCCTCCTCAAGAATTCCCAAACTATTATAGAGAGCCTTTCTTTCTTTCTCTAAAACACCTAACTAGTGAGAGAAAGTATTAGTTTTAGACTTTTCAAGGGTTTTAAAGTGAGAGAGTGAAAGATCACAAAGGTTCTATGAAAGGGTGCACAAAAGCATGAAAATTAGAGTTTGCTTGAGAGAAGTTATGGAGGTTTCAAACAAACTTCCATGGAGAATGAAAGCGATGTGAGATAGGAGGGAGAAGAAGAAGAAACTGCTGGAAAATATGAGAAGAAGCTGCTGGAAGATGATATTTATAGCTCAAGCTTATCGAACTCTACTTAAATTACGAAAATGCCCTTAACAAGTTGACTTGTTGTAATCCAATCCTTGATGCAATCTTTTACTCTTTTGACACTAGGACAAGGTCCATAATAGTCTATAAATACTAGGGTTCACGAAAACTTAAAAATTTTGACCCGAGATGAAAATGACTATTTTGCCTCTACCTTAGAAACCATCATTATTTTTTATTTTTTTCATCATTTTACCCTTATTTTCATCATTTATTTATGCCTTAGGCCTACTTAGGCCTTAATATTGTTTAAAAGCTTACTTTTAGGGGCTTATTAAGGAAATAACGAAATTACCCCTAGCTCGTGTTGTCGTGTCTACACCTAGTTACGAGGCTACAGGGGTCAAGGTCTCACATTACTCAACTAGTTTCATAAAATTCGAATGCTGGGAAACTTGATTATTATGGAAACTAGAGGCAATGGCTAGACAAAACATATATGATATGTTTAGGTAATGTGTTGTCACCTAGCTGATTTAGGAGTTGTATAAAGATATAATTGGTAAGCTCAGTTACCTACCTAATCCACCTATCATGGTTTGTTAAGCACACTTAAGGTCATGATTAGAATAGATAGGGATCCTAGCCCACTAAGGGAATCTTTGTAGAGATATCTCAAGGTGATATAGAGGGTTATCATCTTGAAGAAAATAGTGGGAACAATCAATTTAAGATTTACTATCTCATCTTAATAGATTATAACACACTCATAAACATTCTTTAAATATCTAGGCTGTTAGAATGCAAATACACATTACTTTGCACAACATAGTTGATGTAATGGTGAAATTCAGGGTAAAATGTTTGGACTAGTATATCAAGTTGAGAAACGTTCTCAAATATTTATTAAGAATAGATGTCATTAAAGAAGATATGTTTGCCTTCTTGACAAAGTAAAATAATGAGAAACTTGTAGAAGTTTAACCTTTGACCATGTATATGACTGAAGTAAATCTATCTACTATTGATTCGTCATCATGGGTATTGGATATTGGATATGGGTCACACTTATCTAATGACATGAAGGTGTTGGAAACGAGTAGAATATTAAGGAATAGAGAAGTAGTCCTAAGAGTAGGAAATGGAGCAAAGGTTGCTGCATTGGCTATTAGGACAAGTACCGTACCTTTACCATCTAGGTTGATCTTGGAATTAAAAGACTACTACTATGTTCCTTTAATATCTTGAAATATCATATCTATGTCATACTTGGCACTATATGATGATATTGAATTTTACATTAAGGGCAATTATTGTTCTTTCTCGAAAGGAGAGATACATTATGGTGCAAGGACACATTCGAACGTTCCTTATATTCCTGATCTTAAAATACCCATACTCAATATAGAGGTCAAGAAAGTAAAGAAAGATGATCCAAAACTATCCTACATCTGACACTGTAGGCTTGGACACATCAATGTGACTTGCTTAACCAAGTTACACAAATAAGGTTACATTAATCCATTTAATTATGAATCTTATGGAACGTGTAAATGTTGTCTCCTTGGGAAGATGACTAAGTAGCCTTTCACTAAGAAGGGTGAACGAGTTGGGTTGTTACTAGGACTTGTACTTCGGATGTATGTGGTCTTATGAATACTAGTGCTAGAGGATGATACTTCTTCTTCATCACCTTCACAAATGACCATTCTTACTATGGTTATGTATATTTGACCAAATATAAATCTGAATCCTTTGACAAGTTTAAAGAATATAGAACGGAGGTTGAAAAACAAACTGGAAAGGGTATTCTCACTCGTAGATCTAATTGAGGAGGAGAATATCTTAGTCAAGAGTTTCAAGATTATCTAAAAGAGAATGGGATTCTCTAACAATAGACTCCTCTAGTGACTCCATAGCACAATGGGGTGTCTAAGAGAAAGAATAAAACATTATTATACATGGTTCAATCCATGATGAGTCGTGCGAATCTTCCTATATCTTCTTAGGTATATGCCATAGAAACTGTTGCTTGCATACTATACTAAGTTCCTACCAAATCAGTTGATAAGACATTATATGAGATATGGAGTGGCAAAAGGCCCAACTTTTTTTTTATGCTAAGATTTGGGGATGTACTACTTATGTGAAGTGTACAATGTCTAATAAGCTAAGAGCAAGATCAAAGAAATGTAAATTTGTGGGATATTCTAAAGAAACACACGGATATTATTTCTATAATCCCCATGAGCAAAAAGTGCTTGTCTTAAGGCATGCCATTTTCCTTGAGAAAGAGTTCTTAATTGAAAGGGTTAGTGGGAGTAAAGTTGTACTCGAAGAAGTTCGAGACCTACAAATTGACATTTAGTTGGAACTTGAGCTTGAGATTGTGACATCTAATGTACAACCACAATCTTAAAAGGCACAACCACTCAAAAAGTCTAGTAGGATACTTCAAGCTCTAGAGAGATATGGATTTCTCTTGGAAAGGAATGCGTTACCCATAAATGATGAGCCTACAACTTATAAGGAGGTGATGTTGAACGTAAATTCTGAGAAATAGCTAAAAGCCATGATTTTTAAAAAGCTGCCATGGATACCAACCAAGTGTGGACTTTGGTGGATCCACTTGATGGTGTAACACTTATTAGCTGCAATTGGGTCTTTAAGAGAAAGACCAATGTAGATGACAAGGTGCAAACCTTTAAAGCTAGACTTTTTACCAGTTGCTATGCTTAAATCCATTAGGATTTTGGTTGCAATTGCTACGTACCATGATTATGAAATATGGCAAATGGATGTTAAAACTACATTCATTAATAGAAACTTGAAAGAGGAAGTGTACATGACACAACCTGAAGGTCTTATATCCAATGCTAATGCTAATAAGTTGTTCAAGCTTTAAAAGTCCATTTATGGACTTTAAGCAAGCTTCTCAGAGTTGGAACATCCGTTTTGATGAAGTTGTAGTAGGGTATGACTTCATCAAAAATCAATTTGAACCATGTGTCTATAAAAAGGCTAGTGAGAGTGCCATAATTTTTCTAGTGCTCTATGTTGATGACATACTGCTCATAGGGAATGACATACCATTGCTACAATCTATGAAGATTTGGTTGTCCAAACAATACTCCATGAAGGATTTGGGAGAAGTAACCTATATTTGGGGAATAAAGATCTATAGAGATAGATCTAAAAGGTTGCTAGGTCTCTCCCAATGCACATACAAAGACAAGGTGCTAAAAAGGGTTAACATGATGGAGACTAAGAGGGGACACTTTCTTATGTCACAAGGAATCAATCTCTTTAAGGACATGTGTCCAAAGAATTAGAAAGAAAGAGATCACATGGATAAGATCCTATATGCTTCAATAATAGGATCTATCATGTATGCGATGCTTTGTACTAGACTAGATGTATCTTATGCTATGAGTGTCACAATCAGATACCAAGCTAGTCCTGGTGAGCACTAGATAGTTGCAAATAACAGCCTGAAGTACTTACGAAGAATTAAGGATTTATTTTCGATTTATGGAAGAGATGAACTCCAATTTAGGGGTTATGTGGATGCAACCTTTCAAACTAACAAAGATGATGGCAAATCGCAAAGTGGATATGTGTTCACACTCAATGGAAGTGCATTAAGTTGGAAGAGCTCTTAACAAGAGACGACTGCAGATTGTACAACCGAGGCGAAATACATCTCTATGTCTAAGGTAACGAAAGAGGTAGTTTATATTAATAAGTTCATTACTGAACTAGATGTGGTTCCTAGCATTGTTGATCTAATACCTTCGTATTGTGATAACAATAGAGCCATTGCACAAGCAAAGAAACCAAGGTCTCATCAGAAATCCAAACATGTATTGCGGCGTTACCATGTGATTAGAGAGATAATTAGAAAAGGAGACATTTGCATAGAGCGTATACCCACTAAGGATAATGTTGCTGATCCTTTCACTAAAGCATTGTCTCAACAGAAGCATAATCACCATGTTAAGAATATTGGAATAAAATACATAGGCAATTGGCTTTAGTGCGAATGAAACATTGTTAGTATGAGCCTTACAAGCCAATCTATGGTCATATGGGAATTACATTTTGAGTTATTCAAGTATGATATTTTATTAATTTATAATAATTTGAAGGTAGTTCTTTATCCATAAGTTTGTGATTTAATTACTTTTTATACTTATGTAGATAAAGCCCATGGAACTATATATGCCTTGTAAAGGAATTATATTAGGATACAATTACAAGATCCTTATGCATCAAAGGATTGTTCCTAAAAGTTCATGATCATTATATTATTGATATGGGTTATCAATAATGCTCAAAGATTGGCACATGTTATGTGCCTTACTTGTGAAGTAAGCAATCACTCTCATAGGTTTAAGTATAGAGATACTTACTACTAGCATATGGGTGCTAGCCATGGGAGAGTGAGTTCCTTGAACATGACCCGTCATGAGAAATGCATTTGGTACCTCACTCAAATGTCAATGCAATGATGTCAGTTGTGTAACTCCTCCCTAGACTTGAGACACCAAGTTGTCTTATATGTGAAGTACTATGCATTGATTTCATCCTAACGGGTGCCTAACCAAGGATGCCAAAATAGGATGTTGTTGGCTATAGTATAAAATATATAAAGGCAAATAAGTGATCAAGTGAGGAATCATCAACCTAAGTGATTCAAGGGGAAATATCTCATTAGTTCTTGGTTGACATTAGCTTAATCAAATCCTTGGCCAAGGTGATTAGGAGATTATGAAATGAGTTTCATAAGTCTCCGTAAAGCTAATGATCAAACTGAAGGAACAAATATGGAGGTCAATGAGAGTAGACATTACACGAAGCTCTTATCATCCTATGGATATATGATGAGGGATTGAATTACACTGATAAGCTTGTTGGCTCCATTAGTTTTTGATGATAATAAAACATTCGCATTCATTTGTGTCGAATATTTCTAATTAAGTGTGCAGGACAAAAATTGTATGCTAATAATAAATTAATCATTCAAAGGCACATATAAAAAATAATAGGAATAAGGAGTCGCAATTGATAAACAAAACAGAAGCCTCTTAGTCAAAAAATGAAGGGTGTTTGTTAGCTAAAAATCAAATTAGAAGTTGGTGGGCTTAAGAGGATTGAGAAATAGAGAACACTTAGTCAACCAAGATACGTGGTTAGTCAACTAAGAGCATACTGTTAGAAATTTAGATTACAAGAAAAGACCACTTAATTGACTAAGAAGCACAGTTAGTCTACTAAGAGCTTATTGCCAGAAACTAGGTTCAAAGACATAGACGACTTAATCGACCAATAGCATTCTGTCTAAAAATTTGAATTTGAGTACTAAAAGACAGATTAACAACTAGAACTGCCACCAAACTGTTTCCAACAGTTAGAAACTGCCTAACACCCATTAGAGCAAATCTTTGAAGTATTTAAGGGACTCCCAATAGCTAAAAAATGGATCCAAGGCTTCCAAGTCCAAAAAGAGCTAAAAAATTACAAAAACCTTCAGCATACTTTCTGCACTTCACTCCTATCCTTGTAATAGATTTATGCGCTTCACTTTTTACCACCCAGATCAAGTCAATGATCATAGGTACTCATTTATTTCTTTTCTTCTTGAGTGCTTAGAGAATGTGAGTCACTCTAAGGGATTCATTCAAGCTTGAGTTAGCTTGATTGATTGTATAGGTTCTAACTTAACCTAGAAAAGTTACTTTTGGGTTTTGGTTGATCCCGGGAAAACCATTGTTAAAGGTTGTGGCTGAACTTGTAAAAAGCCTTTGTAAAGATTGGTGAAGCTTGTGAATTTCACCGATCATAGTGATATTGTTTAGAAAATCCTTGGTTGAACAATCAAGGTAGTGGATGTAGGTCTTTGATCAAACCACTATAAATTGTTGAGTGTTGTCTCCTCTGTTTTTAAATTTTCATTTCCATTCCTACTTGAATCATTTCTCCATCTTTCCTTGAACTAGTCATTATTGATCTTCAACTTGTCCAGAATTTGAAGTCAATTTTAGTAAGAGCCAAAAAGTGCTATTCACCCCCCCTATAGCACATTTATTCGGGACTAAGAAGTGGTATCAGAGCCACTTATTCTTTCTCAAGGCTTAACATCCTAAGGGGGATCCTAATAGCTCTTCAAAAATTAGTAGTTGCTGAGGGACAGTCCTCAAATAGGCCACCTCTGATGGCTCAAATTATCCCTATTGTAGTACTAGAATGCCAATCTATATTAGGGCAATAGATTATAAGATATGGGACGTCATCACTAATAGACCCTTCATTCCCTTAATAATAAATGTAGTGACAAATGAAATGATTCATAAGCCAAGGTCTGAATGGATCGAGGCTGAAACAAAAATAGTCTAGACTAATTTCAAGGTAATAAACACTTTGCATTGTGCTTTAACTCCCACTGAGTTCAACAAAGTGTCAAGCTGTACCACAGCTAAACAAGTGTGAGACAAACTTAGGATTAGTCATGAAGAGACTTCACAAGTTAAGGAGTCCAAAATAGCCCTCTTAACCCACAATTATGAGTTGTTTAAGATGGAACTTGGTCAAGATATCGCCAGCATGCTAGATAGGTTCACAAACATCACAAATAAACTCAGTCAACTAGGCAAACCAATTCTCGAACATGAAATTGTCAAAAGACTTCTTAAAAGCCTACTCAAAAATTGGAAGCCAAAAGTGACTGCCATTCATGAAGCCAAGGACTTAAATGTTATCACCCTTATTGGAATTTGTGGATCGTTTCTCACTTACGAGTTGAAACTTAAGGAAAAGGAAAAAGAATACAAGAGAGAAGCAAAAGAAAAAAAAGAGAAGCTTTGCTTTAAAGGCAAGCATCCTTGAAATAGAACTAAACAATCTATCTTGTGATGATGATGAAGAATTGGCAATGGTTGCAAGAAGATTCAGAAAGGTCATAAGACAAAGGGACATGTCACGACCTAAATTTTGGGCCATGACCGGCGTAAGGGCCCAATAGGCGTAATTCATTAAGCTCAAGCAAGCCTATTAATCTGACATGTTCATCATTCCATCATAAACTGCTAAGTCATATTTCATAACTTAGAATGAAAATAATATTAAACATTGCCACCTCATATTGGCATACCAAACAAGTGTATATATATTATTTATAACATGTATCTTAGTAATTTACATTAGGTTCGTCTATACACAACAAAAGAATACTTGACTTCCAGCGGACGGACTCGGACAAATGTACAGCTACTGAATGCTAAGACACCTACAAAAATATGGATACAAGTCTACAAGGACACCTCGTCCTAGTTACTAGCTGCCTCGTGATCTGAAAACATGAAGTTGAAAACGGTGAGTATAAACCCAGTGAGTGAACAAGGAAGGGAACAAGCATACCATAAGGAATGTTTAACGAAATCATGATGCATTCTTTTCCAAAACAATGCAATTTTTTTTTATTCTTATTAAACCCTTCATGTAAACCCCACATGAGAAAATTCACTTATTGGAAAGAGTCCATGCTCAACAAAAGTTTTGGAAAGTGAAAACATTAATAGCATTCATGCAAATCAAGTCAAATAAACGACGGGTCCTCGCTGCAGCGACACTTGACTTTAATTATCATCTAGCTGAAGGTTTCTTAACTGGCCGAGGGTTTCTCACCAAACCTCCTCATTTTAAACTTAATTCATTTATTCTTTAATGTTGGAAGTTCATGCTCAACTATGGTACCAAAGAAATGGAAAATAGGGTAGCAACCGAGCCAAATCAGGAGAAAAACAGAAATTTTTAACTGCAGTGAGAATGAATCTCGCTGTAGTGAAATTTTGGTCCTTAAACAGAATGTTTCTCGCTGCAGTACCTTTCTCACTACAGCGAAAATGGATTCTCACTGCAACGAGTTTTTGGCTAGCCTACCCCTTCAAAACCCGAGAGTTTCCTGATGCAGCGAAAATGAATCTCGCTGCAACGAGAAACAGAGCACCAAGAAAAAGTTTCCCTTCACTCAATAAAAAGCCATCCTGCTAAACCAACAAAATCAACATAAAACACATGAAATTTCCCAAAGTGCAATGTATCAAATTTCACACATATATCAATCATATATCATATTCATGAGCTTTCATTTCATAAGTATGATATGCATAATTACATAGAGAAACATCAATATCATCATAATCACACCCGGCTCATGTACATCCCCCCACATCGTGCACATAGCCGACGCCATCGTGTGCATCCCCCCACATCATGTACATTCAGTGCCATCATGTACATCCCCCCACATCGTGTACACAGGCACTATCATCATTCTTCTCTCACACCACTATCATCACCGACATGTGCATCCCCCACATCGTGCACACACACGGTTACAGTCATTATACACAATATCAATCATCATGCACTACACATGTATATATTTATCATCATAATGCAATAATGCATGAATCCATAGCAATCACATATCACCACATAATACCATCTAGCAAAAGCTTGTTCCCAAGGCACTTGCTTTTATGAAAAACTTGATAATTCATTCAAATGGGTGGCAAATACATTGTATTCCCAAAACAAGTTTTGAAGGCAGTTCACTCACTGGTATTGTTGAGCCTTTAGCTGACTCTAATTCCCCCAATGATCCAATTGGAAGGATGAGACTTCGTTAGAACCTAGAATCACATTAGCATAAACAATAGGTCAATTCACACACTATAAACCCTAAAAGCTATCTCTTAGCTAGCTTTCAATTGCCACATTAAGTGGCTATCTATGTTCACTATATTAATCACTATAAAAGGAATGAACATACTCAACAATAAAACAACTCATAACCTCAATTACTAGCCATTATTCAAAGCTAAAAATCAAGCTTGGTTCATTAGTCACACTAGGGTTTCTTTGTAGTTTATTTCTCTTCTAATAGCTTCCAAACAAATGGTAGAATTCTCTTTTTCTCTCTCTAGAATGCCCAACTAGTGAGAGAAAGTATGGAAATAAGATTTATCAAGGGTTTTGAAGTGAGAGAGTGAAAGAATACAAGGGTTCTAGTCAAAAGGGCAGAAAAGTATGAAATTTAAAGCTAGAGAGAGAAAATTATACAAGCTCCACATCAAGCTTCCATGGAGGTTGGAAGCAACGTGAAATGGAAGAAGAAGAAGAAGACAAGCTGTTGGAAAATGGGAGAAGAAGCTACTAGAAGGAAGATACTTATATCCAATCTTATCCATTCCCTTAAAATTACCAAATTACCCCTCCACCAATTAACTTACTCTCTTTCAACCCTTTATGAAATCTTTTTACTCCTTTGACACTAGGACAAGGTCCATAATTGTTTAGACATACTCAAGTTCAAGAAAACTTAAAATTTTAACTTGAGGTGAAAAATGACCATTTTGCCCCTATCGTGAAAATCGTCAAAATTTTTGTTTCTTTTTTATTTTACCCCTAATTTCATCATCCATTTATGCCTTAGGCCTACTTAGGCCATAATATTGTTTTAAATCTTACTTTTATGGGCTTACTAAGAAAATGATGAAATTACCCCAAATCAGGGATATCGCGTATACTTCCCTTTACGATTCTATAAAGGTCAAGGTCTCACAGAACAGGAGATTGGCTAAGAAAGGATATAAAAGAGATCAAGGTTATTCATGGAGAACCAAAAATAAAAATGAGTTGAACAAAAAGGAAGATGTTATACGCTTCGAATGCAAGAAGCCTGGACATTTCAAGTCAGAATGCCCCTTGCTGAAGGAGGAAACTCCAAAGAAAAATAGAAAATCAAAGAAAGCAATGGTGGCTACAACTTGGTCTGACAGTGATGTCTCAAGTTCTGACGCTGAAGAGGAAAATGTGGAAGAAAGAGCAAATTTATGTCTAATAGCAAAGGATGATGAATTTGAGGTATCTTCATCCCCTTGTGATATTTCTATTGATGAACTTCAAGAAAAGTATGAATGTCTTGATGATGAATTCGAAAAACTTGCTTTAAAGTACAAGACTTTAAAGAAAAAGACTGCATCTCTTGAAACAAACTTAGAAAAGATTAGACATGACTTTAATTCTATTTTTGAACAATGAAATTTTCTTCAAACTGAATTAGAACATTCAAAAACAGATTTTGAGATCCTGAAATTTGAATTGGAAAACAAAACTGAAGATTTACAAAAAGCAATTAAGGAAAATGCTACACTTAAAAGTTTAAAAAAGGAAACTTCAAGAAGTGACACATACTTCAAAAAAAATTTTGTTAATGTCTCATCTAGATGTTATATTTGTGATAGAATTGGTTATCTATTTTCCGCTGCAACTAAAAATTGAGCTTAGTTCATCACTTACCCTAGGGCTCCTTTATAGTCAAATTCCCTTCCAATTGCATCCAAATAAATGGTGTAATTCTCTCTTTCTCCCTCTAGAACGTCCAATTAGTGAGAGAAAATGTGAAAACTAGATTTTTGAAGGGTTTTAAAGTGGGAGGATGAAAGAATTCAAAGGTTCTAGTCAAAAGGGTTCAAAGGTGTGAAAACTAGAGCTAAAGAGAGAAAATCACTCAAGCTTCAAATCAAGCTTCCATGAAGTTTTGAAGAAACGTGAAAGAGGAGAAGAAGAAGAAGAAGACCAGCTGCTGGAAATTCAAGAAGGTGCTGGAAATTTCTAGATATTTATAGGCCAACTTATCCATTCTCATAAAATTACGAAAATGCCCTTCCTTCAATTAACTTATTCTCCTCCAATCTTTTATGCAATCTTTTTGCTCTTTTAAGATTGGGACAAGATCCATAATGGTCTAAACATACTCAGGTTCAAAAACATAAAATTTTAACTCGAGGTGAAAAATAACCATTTTGCCCCTGTTATGAAAATTGTTGAAACGTCTAGTTTTCTTCGTGTTTTCATCAGCACACATCATTTATACTGTCATATGCCTATTTAGGCCTTAAAATATCATAAAACTTTCTTCTGGAAGCTTATTAGAGAAAATGATGAAACTACCCCTAGCTCATATTATTACATCTATACTTAGTTATAAGTCTATAGAAGTTAGGGTATCACATTCTCCCCCACTTAAAGAAATTCGGTCCCTGAATTTAAATTCACTATAAGGTAACGTACCTCTAAGTATCAAAGAGATGGGGATACTTTGTTCGTATCTCCTCCTCAGCTTCCCACGTTACCTCCTCGCTAGTGTGATTCTGCCACAACACTTTCACTGATGCTACTTCCTTTGAACGGAGCGTTTTAATTTGCCTATCAAGGATAGCTACCGGTTGCTCCTCATAGGTTAGATCATCTTGCAACTGAATGGTTTCATACCGTATTACATGTGATGGATCTAGGTTGTACTTCCTAAGCATGGACACATGAAACACAGGATGAATATTCGAAAGGACTGGCAGTAATGCCAAACGATATGCCATTACTCCAACCCTTTCTAAAATCTCGAAGGGTCCTATATACCGAGGACTTAACTTCCCTTTCTTACCAAACCTCATTACCCCTTTAGTTGACGAAACTTTAAAAAATACATGATCTCCTACTTAGAACTCCAAGTCTTTCCGTCGGTTATCAGCATATGATTTCTGTCTACTTTGTGCTGTTAACATCTATTGCCAAATCATGCGTATTTTCTCAGTGGCATCCTGCACCAACTCAAGCCCCAAAAGTTTCCTTTCTCCCACCTCTAGCCATCCAATGGGTGACCTACATCTCCGTCCATACAATGCATCAAATGGTGCCATTTGGATGCTAGTTTGGAAACTGTTGTTGTAGACAAATTCTACTAAGGGTAGATATTGATCCCACCTGACCCCAAGGTCTATCACACAAGCCCTCAACATATCCTCTAATGTATGTATGGTCCGTTCAGACTATCCATCAGTTTGAGGGTGGAAAGCTGTGCTGAAATCTAACTTAGTGCCCAATGCTTCCTGCAACTTTCCTTAAAACCTACTAGTAAACTGAGCTCTTCTGTCAGATACTATAGAAATGGGAATACCATGTAGTCGTACTATCTCATCCACATAAACTTGAGTGTATTGGGCAGCGCCGTAAATAGTCTTAACCAGAAGAAAATGGGCTGACTTCGTTAACCGATCCACTAGGATCCAAATCGAATCGTAGCCCCTACTAGTTCGAGGCAAACCCGTTACAAAGTCCATGGCAATATGCTTCCACTTCCACTCTGACACTGGTAATGGCTGTAATAGCCCTGCAGGCTTTTGATGCTAGCCTTAACCTACTGACAAACCAGGCATTTGGAGACAAACTCAGCTACATCTCTCTTAATTCCTTCCCACCAATACACCTCTTTCAAATCTTGATACATCTTTGTAGCCCCTAGATGTACCACATAAGCTGCCATGTGAGCTTCCTCCAATATTTTTCTCCTCAACCCATCACCATCAGGCACATCAAGTCTAGTTCCATACCTCAACACTCCATCTGTGCCTTTGGTAAACATTTTTCCTTTCCTTCCTTGAGGATCCTCTAAGGCCTTAACTACAAAATCATCTTTACTTTGTGCCTCTTTGATTCGGTCCATTAAGATAGGCCTCACTCTAAAATGTGCTAGCAATGCATCTGTCTTCATAACTTCCAAATGCACACCTATGTCTCCCAAGCTATGGGTCTCCCTAACCAAAGATCTCCTTTCTGTAGAAATATGTGCCAAACTTCCCATTGATTTTCAACTCAAAGCATCCGCCACTACATTCGCCTTACCGGGATGGTAAAGAATAGTACAATCATAATCCTTTAGCAACTCCATCCATCTACGTTGCCGTAAGTTAAGATCCCTTTGCTGAAATATATACTTCAAACTTTTGTGGTCCGTATATATCTCACAAGTCTCACCATACAAATAATGTCTCCAAATTTTCAAGGCAAACACGATTGCTGCCATTTCCAAATCGTGTACGGGGTAATTTTGCTCATGCCTTTTAAGTTGCCTTGATGCATACGCAATCACCTTCCTATGCTGCATTAATACACACCCTAAACCAACCCGCGATGCATTACAAAATACTGTATAACCCCCTGTGCCTTGAGGTAGGCTTAATATTGGAGCTGCAGTGAGACATGCCTTAAGCTTCTCAAAGCTATCCTCACAAGCATCAGACCACTCAAATTTTGTATCCTTACGTGTCAGCTTAGTCAGAGGGGCGATTATTTTAGAGAAGTCCTTTACAAAGCGACGATAATAGCCAGCCAAACCCACAAAGCTTCTAATCTCCGTAACTGATGTTGGCCTTGGGCATTTTTCCACTGCTTCAATTTTCTTCGAATCAACTTGTATCCCATTCTTAGATACCACATGCCCCAAAAATGCAACACTTTGGAGTCAAAACTCACACTTGGAGAACTTAGCATACAATCGATGTTCTCTCAAAATTTGGAGCACTATCTTAAGATGCTGCTCATGCTCCTCTCGGCTCTTCGAATATATCAAGATGTCATCAATAAACACCACCACGAACTTATCCAAATAAGGCTTGAACACTCGGTTCATCAAATCCATAAAGGCTGCAAGAGCATTCGTTAGCCCAAATGACATCACCAAGAACTCGTAGTGTCCATACCTTGTTCGAAATGCGGTCTTGGGTATATCTTCATTTCGGATTCTCAACTGATGGTACCTAGATCGTAGATCTATCTTAGAGAAACATTGTGCTCCTTGTAGTTGATCAAATAAATCATCTATCCTTGGGAGAGGATACTTATTCTTCATCGTCACTTTATTAAGTTGTCGATAATCAATGCACAGCCTAAGTGATCCATCTTTCTTCTTCACAAATAACACCGGTGCTCCCCATGGGGATACATTAAGACGGATGAAACCCTTATCTAATAAATCCTCCAAATGATCCTTAAGCTTTTTAAGCTCTGTAGGTGCCATTCTATATGGGGGTATGGATATAGGTCTAGTGTCGGGAATTAAATTTATACAAAACTCAATCTCCCGTTCAGGAGGCAAACCTAGTAGCTCCTCAAGAAATACATCCACGAACTCCTTCACCACCGACACTTGACTTACATCTCCAACCTTAGCCTGAGTATCCCTTACCACAGCCAAGTAACCTATACAACCCTGTCGTAATAATCTTCTGGCAGAAATCACCGATATCAAATTGGTTGGAGCATTACTCCTATCCCTCTGAATACTAAATGATGGTTCACCAAGAAAATCAAATCTAACCAATTTATGATAACAGCCCACACTAGCATGGCAGGGTGATAACCAATCCATCCCCAAGATCATATCAAAGTCTAAGGTGTTTAACACAACTAGATTCACCGAAGTATTTTTGTCTTTCACTCGCACTACACAAGACTCATATTCCCATTCGGCCACAAATATCTCCTTTAAAGGAGTAAACACCACTAATTGTTCCTCACTCCTAACACGATCTCTACCCAACCTAGATGCAAAACATGGAGAGATAAAAGAATAGGTTGCACTAGGATCAAATAGTACCCAAGCATTGATAGCACAAATTGAAAGAATACCTGAGACCATGGCATTGGATGTCTGGGCCTCCTGCTGTGTTAAAGCAAACACCCTCACCTGGCCTCTACCAATAGAACTCTGATGTTTGGACCCCAATGGCCTGCCCTAGAGGAAGTACCAGCACCTCTACCTCTCAATCCATTAGCCTCCCGTCCAAATGAGGCAGTAACTGAAGGAGCGGACTAAGCTAGCTGGGTGGAACCACAAGTAGAATCTTGTGATTACTAAGCCCTCAAACAATCCCTCCTAATATGCCCAGGTTGACTGCACCCGAAACAGGTTCTTATGGTAAAGAAGCATCATCCACTATGTCGTCTCCCACAAGTATCACAAGGGTGGGTGACTTGACTACTCTGTCTAGAATCTTGCCGCCTTCTAGAACTAAAGGTTCTCTATCCCATCATAATATTAGCACCAGGCGCGTCACTCCCCTGCTGAGGTAATCATGAGTCCCTCTGTGGACCCTGACGGCTAAAAGATGAACCACCACTGCTGAAATCTCTACGGCCTTGATAACCCTCTATCTTGGCCCTTTTTGCTCTATCCCTCGTAGCCCTACTCTCACTGGTCCTCATTTCAATGTGCTGAGCATAATCTACTGCTGCGAAATAGGTAGTAAAATCTCGAGATGCCACAGCCCTAAATAGTGGCTCTACTAACCCATCCACAAACCTCTGAATCTTCATCTCCTCAGTAAAAATGAGGTCAGGAGCAACTCGAGACAACTGTGTGAACTTGATGTCATACTCAGACACCGTCATGCTCGAAGTTTGTACTAAAGTCTCAAACTCTCTGGCTCTGGCATTACGTACACTGAGTGGTAGAAACCGATCCAAAAAGGCTGCACTAAACTCACTTTAGGCCAACGGTGCTGCATCTGTCTGTCTGCCTCTACATAAAGAGCTATACCACTCTTGCGCCACATCCTCTAATTGGAATGCGGCTAGCTCAACTGACCGAACACTAGAACATCCCAAAGCATTACAAATTTTCTCCATCTTATCCAAGAAAACCTGGGGTTTCTCTGATGCATCAAACCCTGAAAATGATGGAGGCTTAAGCTTTAGGAAATCGGGAAGAGAAATCTCTAAGTGACCCCTCTCAACCTCATGATATTGGCGATCGGCCTGTCCTTGGGAGCTAGGAGATTCCTGTACTGTAGGTCTCCTTTCTACTACCCTCTGTATATCCTCCATACGGGTTGCCATCATCTCTACAACCCGGTTGACTCCCTGTAGGCCTGCCGCTAAATCCTCGATAGTAATACCCCAAGCTGGGTGCCTATCTACATCACCTGAGGACTGTGCCTCCTCTCGCCTACTCATAGACGTATCCGCCCTCACTAGTCTAGTGGCCCTGCCACATCTACCTCGGCCTCTTCGGGTGGATGCCCGTGGCCTATCTGTCATATCAATAGGAGCATCTTGCTCCCTTATCCATCTTGAGGCAGTTTGTGTCTTATGCGACATTCTTACCTAGACAAAGGCAAACACCTGTTATTAAACACATTTCATAATCATACTTAAGGCAAAAGGTAGTTTCTAAGATAGGGAATCTATGCGGTCACTTGGTTGTAAAATGTATCGTGGTTCACACTTTACAACTAAAGTTCCCACATAAAGACCCGACTCTTCGCTGGACGAACAAAAAGAAGTTCTAGAACCTAGACAAACCTAGGGCTTTGATACCAACTTTGTCACGACCCAAATTTTGGGCCATGACCGGCGCATGGGCCCAATGGACGTAGTCCACTAAGCCCAAGCAAGCCTAATAGTCCGACGTATTCATCATTCCATCATAAACTGCTAAGTCATTTTTCAAAACTTAAAATCAAAATAGTAATAGACATTGCCAACTCGTATTGGCATTTCTCATTTATTATATACATACATTGTCTACAACATGTATTCCAATAATGTACATTAGGTTCGCCTATACATCTCAAAAAGAAGACTTGACTTCCAGCGGAGGGACTCGGATGAATGTACAGCTACTGAATGCCGAGACACCTACCAAAAGATGGACACAGGTCTACAAGGATACCTCGTCCTAGTTACCGGCTGCCTCGTGATCTGAAAACATGAATTTGAAATGGTGAGTATAAACCCAGTGAGTGAACAAGGAAGGGAACAAGCAACAACAAAGGAAAATTTAAAATCATGATGCACTAGTTTCAAAACAATGCAATTTGGTTCATTCCTAATAAAACCCCTTATCGAGCCCTTAAGTGATTAATCATTTGAAAATCATGAACCCATACATAGCGAATCATTTGAAGAATGAAAGCTTCAATATTGCACAAGCAAGTCAAATACAACAACGAATCTTCGCTGCAGCGAGAATGAATTTTCGTTGCAGCGACGTTGGAATTTAGTTATTAACCGAACGAGGGTTTCTCAACTGGCCGAGGGTTTCTCACTAAACCTCCTCATTTTAAACTTAACTCTTTTAATCCTTAATGTTGGAAGTCCATGCTCCCATATGGTAGCAAAGAAGTGAAAGATAGGGCAGCAATTGGACAAGATAAGAGACCAAAACAAAAAGTTTTTCGCTGCAGCGAGATTGAATCTCGCTGTAGTGAAATTTTTACCTAGAAACAGAATGTTTCTCGCTGCAGCAAAATTACAACCCAGAAAACAGAAAGTTTTTCACTGCAGCGAGAATGCATTTCGCTGCAACGAGAAGCTACAGTGTCATTCTTGCTGTAGCAAAAATGCATCCTCGCTACAGCGAGTTTTCGGTTAGTGTACCCTTTCAAAACCCGAGAGTTTCTCGCTGCAGCGAAATACAGGGCATCAATGCAAAATTTACCTTTCTCCTAAAGGAAAAACCACCCTGCCAAAAGGTCCAAACCAACATGAAAACACATAACAATTTCTCAAGGTTTAACATGTCAAGTTTCACATGCATTACAACCATAACCCATTATCCATCAATTTCCTATAACACACATATTTACATATATATATATATCTATATACCCATCATCATCATCACACCATCCCATCATCATCATCACCAGCTCATGCGCACTCCCTACTCGCACATGGCTGGGTCATCACCGGGTTATGCGCACTCCCTACTCGCACATAACCGGGTCATCCTCGGCTTATGCGCACTCCCTACTCGCACATAGCCGAGTCAATATAATTACACAACATTATACTCAAGCATATATGTATATCAACATAATGCAGCCACATAGAAATCCATAATAATCACATTTCATAACATAAACCTTTTCTCAAAAGCTTGTTCCCAAGGCATTCATTTTCATGAAAAATTGTATAAAATCATTCAAACACTTTGTCAAATCCATCATATTCCCAAAATCAGTTTTGAAGGTAGTCCACTCACCAATTGATTGTAGAACTTTTAATTGACTCAAATTCCCCTAATGATCCAATTGGAATGATGGTGCTTCCTTAAAAACCTAGGATCACATTAACATAAACAATAGATCAATTTACACACTATGAACTCTAAAAGCTATCTCTTAGCTAGTTTTCAATTGCCACATTAAATGGCCATCTATGTTCACTATCTTAATCACTAAAAGTAATGAACATACTCAACAATAAAACAGCTCATAAATCCCAATTACTAGCCATTTTCTGCAGCTAAAAATTGAGCTTAGTTCATCACTTACCCTAGGGCTCCTTTGTAGTCAAATTCCCTTCCAATTGCTTCCAAATAAATGGTGTAATTCTCTTTTTCTCTCTCTAGAAGGTCCAACTAGTGACAGAAAGTGTGAAAACCTGATTTTTGAAGGGTTTTAAAGTGAGAGGATGAAAGCATTCAAAGGTTCTAGTCAAAAGGGTTCAAAGGTGTGGAAACTAGAGCTAGAGAGAGAAAATCACTCAAGCTTCAAAACAAGGTTCCATGAAGTTTTGAAGAAACATGAGAGAGGAGAAGAAGAAGACCAGCTGCTAGAAATTCAAGAAGGTGCTGGAAATTTCCAAATATTTATAGGCCAACTTGTCCATTCCCATAAAATTACGAAAATGCCCTTCCACCAATTAACTTATTCTCTTCCAATCTTTTATGCAATCTTTTTGCTCTTTTAACACTGGGACAAGATCCATAATGGTCTAAACATACTCGGGTTCATAAAAACATAAATTTTAACCCGAGGTGAAAAATGATCATTTTGCCCCTATTATGAAAATTGTTGAAACTTCTAGTTTTCTTCGTGTTTTCATCAGCACACATCATTTATATTGTCTTATGCCTATTTAGGCCTTAAAATATCCTAAAACTTTCTTCTAGAAGCTTATTAGAGAAAATGATGAAACTACCCCTAGCCTATATTATTACATCTATACTTAGTTACAAGCCTATAGAAGTTGGGGTATCACACAACTAACCTTCAAGGACCCATCAAGGTATGGGTACTTGTTAAGAAAAACTGAAAATTTATTTTGTAGGTTGAGCCAACTAGAAAAGACACCCAAAGGAGAAGGAACCATGGTATATGGACAGTGGCTGCTCAAGACACATGACTTGAAATGAAATGTTGTTCGCTTAGATAGACAAGAAAAAGGGAGGTACAATTCCTTTTGAAGATGATTCTAATGGTAGAATTCATGGTATAGGAACCATTGGTAAGAACTCTTAAGCTCAAATCAGTCATTTGTTGCTGGTCAAAGGTTTAAAACACAATTTATTATGCATCAGCCAATTGTGTGATAAAGGTTTCAAGGTATGCTTTGATTCAAACAAATGTGAGGTGATAGAGATAAGTACTAACAAAGTTTCATTCATAGGAAAAAGAATTAAGAATATGTATGTTACATTCCTTGAAGATCTTGAGATAAATTATGAAACGTGTCTTGTGGCAAATGAAGAAAATGATAGCTGGTTATGGCATAGGAGACTAGCACATGTGAGCATGCATACGATCTCAAAATTGATTAGAAAAAATCTAGTCGTTGGATTGCTTGAACTTAAGTTTAAGAATGATAAAATGTGTGATGCTTGCCAACTAGGTAAACAAGTTAGAACATCCTTCAAAACCATGAAGATTGTGTCAACATCTAGACCTCTTGAACTGGTGCATATTGATTTATTTGGTCCAATTAACACAACTAGTCTAGGAGGAAAATCAGATGGCTTTGTGATAGTTGATGACTACTCTAGGTATACTTGGGTCTATTTCCTTGCTCATGAACATGATGCTCTACTTGCATTTGTAAATCATTGCAAAAAGGTTCAAAACGAAAATGGACTTCTCATTGTTAGCATTAGGAGTGATCATGAATGTGAGTTTGAAAGAGATGACTTTTAAAACTTTTGCAATGAAAAAGGATTAGATCATAATTTTTTAGCTCCTAGAACACTTTAGTAAAATGGGGTTGTAGAAAGGAAAATTCGAACCTCAAAGGAAATGGCTCGAACCATGTTGTGTGAAAACAATCTACCAAAGTATTTTTAGGTAGAAGTTGTCAACACAGCAACCTACATTCTTAATAGAGTTTCAATAAGAGCCATGATATCAAAAACCCCATATCAGCTTTACAAAGGTAGAAAACCAAACATCTCTCACCTTAGAAGTTTTGGCTGCAAATGTTTTGTATTAAACAATGGAAAACATTCACTAGGAAAGTTTGATGCAAAGAGTGATGAGGTGATATTTCTAGGATATGCATTGAACTCAAAGGCTTATAGAGTCTTTAATAAAAGAACTTTAGCCATTGAAGGGTCAATTCATGTAGTTTTTGATGAATCTAATGCCTTGCAAAAAGAAGTTCTTGTTGATTGTTATGATGTAGAGGACCTTGAAAGACAAATGGAAAAAATGAGTCTAGAAAATAAAAAAAACAGTGAAGGAAACTCTACTAGAAGAGAAACAAAAACTCCATCTTTATAAACTCTTCAAAGAATCGAAAGTTAGCATAATGACCTTCCAAAGAGCTAAAGATATGTAAAAGATCATCCACAGGAACAAATCATTGGTGATCTTATGCAAGGAGTCAAAACTAGGAGAGGAATTAGAGAGACATGTGAGTTCTCAGCTTTCATCTCACAAATCAAGCCTAAGAGCTTTGAAGAAACAGAAAAAAATGAAAGGTGGATAATGGCCATGCAAAAGGAACTTGATCAATTCAAAAGAAATCTTGTATGGTCATTAGTCTCTAGGCCTTTAAATCACCCAATTGTTGGCACAAAATTGGTGTTTAGAAATAAGGTAGATGAGCAAGGTAATGTTATTAGAAACCAAGTAGGTTCGTGGCTTAAGGGTATAACCAAGATGAAGGAATTGACTATGATGAAACTTTTGCTCTTGTTGCTAGGATAGAAGCTATAAGATTTTTGCTTGCATTTGCATGTTTCATGAACTTCAAATTATTCCAAATGGATGTGAAAAGTGCTTTTTTAAATGGTTTCATCCAAGAGGAAGTATATGTTAAACAACCCCTTGGATTTGAAGATTTTGAAAAGCCTGATTTTGTTTTCAAACTACATAAGCTTTATATGGATTGAAACAAGATCCTAGAGCTTGGTATGTGAGGCTTTCAAAGTTTCTAGTTGAAAAAGGATATGTTAGAGGAAGCATTGATACAACATTGTTTATTAAAAAATGCTTGAATGATTTAATTGTTGTTCAAATCTATGTGGATGATATTGTGTTTGGTGCTACTAATGAGGCTTTGTGCATGAACTTTGCTGAAAAGATGTAGGGTGAATTTGAAATGAGCATGATGGGTGAGCTGAAATTCTTTCTTGGCCTTCAAATCAAGCAAAGTAAGGAAAGAATCTTCATTAGCTAAGAAAGATATATTCAAGACATGCTGAAAAAGTTTAACATGCTAAAGCTGAAATCAATTAGCACACCAATGAGTCCATCCACCAAACTTGATGCTGATGAAAAAGGAAAAAGTGTTGATCAAAAGCTCTATAGAGGTATGATAAATCATCACTTTATTTAACAGTTAGCAGGCCTGATATTCAATTCAATGTATGCTTGTGTGCACGATTTCAATCACAACCCAAAGAATCACACTTGATTGCTGTTAAAAGAATTTTTAGATACCTCTTAGATACACAAGCTTTAGGAATATGGTATCCTAGAGAATCATCCTTTAGTCTTATTGGATATTCAAATGTAGACCTTGCTGGAAGCAAAATGAATAGAAAGAGTACTAGTGGAACTTGTTAGTTTCTAGGACGTATGCTTGTGTCTTGGTCAAGTAAGAAACAGAACTCTGTTGCACTCTCCACAACTAAAGCTAAATATATTTCTTTAGGAAGCTGCTGTGCTCAGATTTTTTGGATTAAACAACAATTAAAAGACTTTGGAGTAACAATGCATAATGTACCAATATTTTGTGATAACATAAGTGCCATCAACATCTCAAAGAATCCTATTCAGCAGTCTAGGACCAAACATATTGAAATTAAACATCATTTTATTAGAGACCATGTGATTGAATGAGACATTAAGATTGAGTTTGTTAACACCTTGCAACAATTGACTGATATATTTACCAAGCCCATGAATGAGGCAAGATTCTATGAAATTAAGAGAAATCTAGGAATGATTAATGTACAGGAGCTTTACGAAAACTGTTGAGATTTTCATTCATAAAATAGTAGACACTTAGTTGACTAAGAGAATCACTTAACCAACTAAGAGGATTCTGTTTGCTTAAATAATAAGACTCAGTCAAAAATAGATAAGACTTAATTAGTTAAGAAACCAAGATAGAATGAATAAAATAATAAAAAGAAACAGAGATAGTCTATCGGGTGAAGAAATGGGCAGAAAATACCGCTTAACTGAAAAATAAAAATGAGAGGCAAAGTTTTAAATTTTGAAAAAGAGAAAAACTGACAACATTTAAAAAGGGGGAGTCAGACGATTTCTCATAACTCCTCATCCACATCCTTCATTCTCTTCTACCAGAAGCCTCTACTTTGCAAAATCGAAATCCCGTTTCTCTCTAACCCCTAAACGCTAAGTCTAAAACTGTTCAAAATCTATGGCCAAAACCACATTTCCCAATAATGCTTTGGAAAAGAAAAGGGGAAAACGACCAATGGAAGAGAGTCCACCAACAGAAATTCAGAAGAACAAGAAGAAAATTGTGTCTGCTTCTGTGGTTGAGAAAATTGGGAAAAGGAGATAGAGAAGGAACACAAATTAGAGAAAAATAAAGAAAAAGGAAAACTCTTCAAGAAAGGTAATATTTCGTCCTCAAAATTTAGGAATAAAGCTCATGAAGATAGGTTTAAAACAATAGAAAATGCTCCGATTACATGTGGCAAATTTATCAATTGGGATAGCTTTTATGAGACCCCTAAAATTCAAGTACGTTTATCAGATTATTTTGAAGAAATGATATTGAAGAAATTTAGCACTTTTAAGAACATAACCTATAATGCTAGCCTAGTAAAAGAGTTTTGTGCAAGCATAGCATTAGATGAGAATGAACTTGAGGATTTTGAGGATTTCATTAATGATGGTCTGAATATCTTCCTAAATGGAAAAGAGTTTGTGGTGACTGCTGCAGATTCAGGAAGTCTGCTCAAAATTGAATGTGAAGAGGGTGATTATGAAATTCCTGAAAATTAAGATCCCTCATCTCTATGGGAGATAATTATAGGAAAGAAAGAAAGATATTCATCCAAAAGTAATACCGATCTCATCAAAAGCCCTCAGATTAGAATCCTGCATTACTTTATTGTTGCAAATATTCATGGGAGAAATGGTAGCTTCAGCTATGTAAGTCTTCAGGACATGTGGCTAATGGAGCATGCCTTCAATGTTGCTCCACTCAACTTAGGCTAATTCATGATAGAAAGGATGAAAGGGGCCTGTCGAATTGATAAACTAAACTTGCCGTATGGAAATAAAATCACAACACTAGTGAAGAAAAAGGGAATATGGAGTTCAAGGTATGAAATTGATCAAGTAAAAAGAAGAGACCAAGGAATTTACTTAAAAAGTCTGCTAAAGATGGGGTACAAGCTTGATCAAAACCTATTAATGAGAATTGATGAAAAACTCCAAAAGATGAGCATTCCCTTCCTGCTCAGTCAAAGGTCGCTTCATCACAGATTTCAAGTGAAATGATTCTAAATCTGCTAATGAGAATTGATGAAAAACTCACTGACCAGCATACAAAGATTCAGCAAATTGAAGATAAGTTGAAAGAGCTGAAAAGTGTGGTAAAGGAAAAAGAAAAATTTATTAATGTTCTTGAAGCTGAAGACACCTCTGCAACAGCAAGTCCAGCACTAGCATAACAAGCTACTGAAAGTCCTACCTTCGAGCCTGAAGGTCATGAACAAAAATTAGTTCAGTCGTGGAAATCTCCCACTTTTGAGCCTGAAAATGATGAAAAATCCAATTAAGGCACTGAAGTACTTGGATCCTTTGATGACATCTCTCCACCCCATGACGAGACATAGCCAGAACAGCCATCTCCACCTAACTCTGAGGAAGTGTCAATCATGCATATTTTTTATCAAATGGTTCAAGAAGAATAGGCAGAGAAAATAGCAGCAAAGGTTAAAGCTCAGAAGCCAGCATCTGTCAGAGCATCCTTTAAGCCAATGCACACTATAGGGCAGGCTGACCAATCTGGCAAAAACAAAGGAAAAGCTGCTGCACCAACACAAAAAAGAACTAAACCACTTGGTAAAGGAAGGAAGACCATGGCAACAAAAACCAAATTCCTCAAGCGAAGAAAGTTTTCCAAGATAGCTGAAAGAGCCAAACCCTCAGCCATCTTCTTTACATAAGATCCACTGTAAATTTCAGACCAATCTTCTCCTGAAGCCTCACCCAAAAGACCATCACCTGAACCCTCTCTTGAACCCCTTACTGTCTACTTTGGAACTGATGAGTCTCCCCCTTCTGCTAATTCAAAAACTGATTAAACACACTTCTGTTTGATGATGACAAAAAGGGGGAGAATTATGATAGAAAGCTTGGGGGAAATCGAAAGTAAATAAGTTTTAAGGGAAGGTAGAAATGATTTAGGGGTAATTTAGGAACTCTAACTATAATGATTAAGTTGTTTTTGTTTGCTGACAGTTGAACATTTGAATTTGACTTTGCTGTTTATGTTATAGTGTTGAAAATTGTAAGCTGATGGTTAAACATTTAAATTTGTTCTTGATATTTATGTAATTTTGATTGTTGCTGTTCAAAGATTGGGTGCTGATACTAGGCTATTATGCTGATAAGTAATTTTTGTTATGATATTGTGAATGGAATTTGGTTGAAAATGAATATGAATGCTAATATTTTTGTTGGATGGTTTATGGCATTTAGTTTTGAAACGAATAAGGTTTGGAAATAATATGATAGATAGTTAATTACAACATTGATGATATTTGAATCTATACCTATCATTTTTTTTAAGAGATAGATAAAAACTTACTAAATTTAAGAACAAGAATCATGCATACAATAAGGGGGAGCACACACTTAAGGGGAGAAAATCCTCATTCTGTGCAAAATAAAAAGAAATAAATAGACACTATGCTATTAATCAAGGAATGTTTTACCATCATCAAAAGGGGGGAGATTGTTGGCTCCATTAGTTTTTCATGATAATAAAACATTCCCATTTATTTGTGTCTAATATTTCTACTTGAGTGTGCAGGACAAAAATTGTATGCTAATAATAAATTAATTATTCAAAGGCACATATCAAAAATAATAAGAATAAGGAGCCACAATTGATCAACGAAACAGAAGCCTTTTAATAAAAAACAAAGGGTGTTTGTTAGCTAAAATTCAAATTAGAAGTTCAAGGGCTCAAAAGGATTGAGAAACAGAGAACATTTAGTCGACCAAGATACGTGGTTGGTCAATTAAGATCATACTTGTGACGACCCAAATTTTAGGCCATGATCGACTCATGGGCCTAGTGGACGTAGCCCACTAAGCCTAAGCAAACTTTTTTACGTAATCCAGTTCACTATCCCATCAATTTTTTCATCACCATTACTAGATCACCATTTATAATTTGCAACTGGACGTATTTTTATAATATAGCATCGATACCAAAAATTTACATTTGTTTGATCTCAAAATAAGGTTATTCATAGCCATCTCATAATGGCACCATCATTCCAAACTATACATGCATCGTTGGCAAGTTATTCCTAGAAATTTACATTTAATGTACATGTACTCATATAAAAGACTTCTAAAGACAAGCGGAGTGACTTTGGTGAGGGTACAGCTATCGAATGCCATGATACCTGCCAATAGTGAATGCAAGTGGACGCCTTAGTTTCGGTCCCAATTATCTACAGATTTGAAAGCATGCAATTTAAAAAAGTGAGTATAAACTCAATGAGTGAACATAAGAAGAGAACAAGCAACACTAAGGAATGTTTTAGAAAACATGATGCACTTACGATAAAACCATGCAATGTAGTCTAAGTTTTGGTTAAAAACCCCTCATTCCAAACTTTGAATGTTTAATCCCTTAATGTTACAAGATCCATGATCAACCATGAAGTGGAATAGAATGAAAATTTCAGCAATGACCAAGCAAGACAAGCAAACAGAGGGTTTTCTCGCTGTAGCGAACAGGTAGTCTTAGTTTGCATATGCTTCGGTTTTTTAAGCATAACACCCACTACAGAAGTTAAATTGACATGATTTGTGGGTCATTGTAAATCTAAGAGGCTGGGCTACAACTTTTCTATTTACCATTTTTCCCAGTTCTGATATGAAGGTAGTCAAAATCTTTGTTGAAGTGAAAGCATTGCACCAGAATCTTAAAACCACCCGAGAGTTTCTCGCTGCAGTGAGAAGCTTCAACAAATTTCTCGCTGCAGTGAGAACCAGGCCAATGTAACCCCCCCCCCAACTCGAGAGTTTCTCGCTACAGCGAGAAACAGAGCAATTTAGTGAAAAGGGGTATTGTTACATCAAAAATCCATTTTCATGCTGAAATGAAAAGCAATTTGGTATAAATTAACAATGCCAACATACAACACAATCACAATTATTTTCATAAACTTTCTATTACATATATATATATATACATACATCATCATGCATACCATCCCGCCACACAGCTCGTGTGCACTCCCTACACACATAATGCAATATCATTATCATCAGCTCATGTGCACTCCCACACCGCACATAGCTAGGTCATTCGTCAACTCATGTGCACTCCCACACCGCACATAGCTGGGTCATCATTATCACACAAAAAGAGCTTCCAAAGCATAATGTACATATCAATATAATGTGAGAACACATGAACTATTCATATTGCACATTTCACAAGATAGAAACATTTCATCAAGGGCTTGTTCCCCAAGTGTATTTTTAAAACAAAACAAACGAAACTTTCAAATGATTTATTTAAACATGTAGGCACTTTCCAAAACATTTTGAAATGCAAGTTCACTCACCGATATTTGTTGAATCTTAGATTGACTCCAACTTCCACTAATGCTCTGAATGGAGATGTGGGGTCTCGTTGGAACCTATCATACAGAATAGCATCACAAATCAACTCAATTCACATAACCATAATTCTAAAAGCTATCTCCTAAATCATGTTCTACTAGTTATCCATAACTAGCTTCCAATTGCCATTAAGCGGCTATTTACTTTCACTATTCTAATCACACTAAAGATGAATAAATATCCTCAACTACAAAACATTCACAAATCTATCCATTAGCCATTTTCAACAACTAAAAAATTAACTCTAATTCACCACTCACCTTCGTAGCTTTGTAATTGAATTTCTTTCCAAAATTTTCAAGCTATTATAGAAGCTCCCTCTTTCTGTCTCTAAAACACCTAGCGAGTGAGAGGAAGTATGGAAGTAAGACTTTTCAAGGGTTTTAAAGTGAGAGAGTGAAAGAGCACAAAAGGTTCTATGAAAAAGTGCACAAAAGCATGAAAATTCGAGCTAACTTGAGAGAAGTTATGGAGGTTTCAAAACAAGCTTCCATGGAGGGTGAAAGAAACGTGAGATTGGAGGAAGAAGAAGAAGATGCTGCTAGAAAATGAGAATTATAGCTAAAGCTTATCCAAACTCCACTTAAATTACGAAAATGCCCTTAACAAGTTGGCTTTGTCTTCCTCCAATCCTTTATGCAATCTTTTTACTCTTTTAACACTAAGACAAAGTCCATAATAGTCTAGAAATACTAGAGTTCACAAAAACTTAAAAATTTTGACTCGAGATGAAAAATGACCATTTTGCCCCTACCTAGGAAATCATCATTATTTCTATTTCCTTTGTCATTTTATCCTTATTTTCATCATTCATTTATGCCTTAGGCCTACGTAAGCCTTAATATTGTTTGAAAGCATACTTCTAGGGGCTCAATAAGGAAATGATGAAATTACCCCTAGTTTGTCATATCGCGTCTACTTCTAGCTACGAGTCTATAAAGATCAAGGTCTCACATTCTCCCCCGCTAAAAAAAATTCAGTCCTCGAATTTAAATCAAACTATAAGGTAACATACCTTTATTTATTAAAGAGGTGTGGATACTTTGCTTGCATCTCCTCATTGGTTTGCCACGTTACCTCTAAGCTGGTGTGGCTTCGCCATAACACTTTCACTAATGCTACTTCCTTTGAACAGAGCTTTTTGACTTGCTTATCAAGGATAGCCACTAGTTGCTCCTCATAGGTTAAATCATCTTGCAATTGGATGGTTTCATACCATATTACATGAGATGGATCTGGGTTATACTTCCTAAGCATTGACACATGGAATACAGGGTGAATATTTGAGAGGTCTGGTGGTAGCGTCAAACGATAAGCCACTACTCTAACCCTTTCTAAGATTTCAAAAGGTCCTATATACCGAGGACTTAATTTTCCTTTCTTGCTGAACCTCATTACCCTTTTTGTTAATGAGACCTTCAAAAATACATGATTTCTCACCTGAAACTCTAAGTCTCTCCGTCTATTATCAGCATATGACTTTTGTCTACTTTATGCTGATAACATCCTCTAACGAATCATGCCTACTTTCTTGATGGCATCCTGTACAAATTTTGGCCCAAAGAGTTTCCTTTCTCCTACCTCTAGCCATCCAATGAGTGACTACACCTCCGTCCATATAATGCTTCAAATGGTGCCATTTGGATGCTAGCTTGGAAACTATTGTTGTAAGCAAACTCCACTAAGGGTAGATACCAATTCCATTTGACCCCAAGGTCTATTACAATGCCCTCAACATATCTTCTAATGTTTGTATTGTTCGTTTAGATTGCAAATCAGTCTGAGGGTGGAAAGCCATGCTGAAATCCAACTTAGTGCCCAACGCTTCCTGCAACTTTCCCCAGAACCTACTGGTGAAATGTGCTCCTCTGTCAGATACTATAGAAATGGGGATACCATGCAGTCGTACTATCTCATCCACATAAACTCGAGCATATTGGGCAACCCCGTAAGTAGTCTTAATTGGAAAAAAATGAGCTGACTTTGTTAACCGGTCTACAATGATCCAAATCTAGTCATAGCCCCTACTAGTTTAAGGCAAGCCCATTACAAAGTCCATTGCAACATACTCCCACTTCCATTCGGGCACTAATAATGGTTGTAGTAGCCCTCCAAGCCTTTGATGCTCGGCCTTAACCTACTGACAAACCAAGCACTTGGAGACAAACTCAACTACATCTTTCTTAAGTCTTTCCCACCAATATACCTTTTTCAAATCTTGATACATCTTTGTAGCCTGCGGATGTACCACATAGGCTGCCATGTGCTCCTCCTCCAATATATTCTCTCATTAATTCATCACTATCAAGCACATAAAGTCTGGTTCCATACCTCAATACTCCATTTATGCCTTTAGTAAACATCTCTCATTTCCTTCCTTAAGGGTCCTCTAAGGCCTTAGCTACGAACTCATCTTTACTTTCTACTTTTTTAATCCAGTCCATTAAGATAGCCTTTACTCTGAAATATGCTAGCAATGCATTTGCCTTTCAAACTTCCAAATGCACACCCATATCTCCCAAGCTATGCATCTCCATAATCAAGGATCTCCTATTTGCAAAGATATGTGCCAAGCTCCCCATTGATTTTTGACTGAAGGCATCTGCCACTACATTTGCCTTACCGGAATGGTAAAGAATAGTACAATCATAATCCTTTAGCAACTCCATCCACCTACGTTGTCACAAGTTAAGATCCCTTTGTTGAAATATATACTTTAGGCTTTTGTGGTCCATATATATCTCGCAATTCTCACCATACAAGTAATGTCTCCAAATCTTTAAGGCAAACACGATTGTTGCCATCTCCAAATCGTGTGCGGGGTAATTCTGCTCATGCCTTTTAAGTTGCCTTGATGCATACACAATCACCTTCCCATGTTGCATTAATACACACCCTAAACCAACCCGCGATGCATCAAAAAATATCGTATAACCCCTAGTGCCTTGCAGTAGGCTTAATACTGGAGTTGTGGTGAGACATGCCTTAAGCTATCCTCACAGGCATCTAACCACTCAAATTTTGTATCTTTATATGTCAGCGTACTCAGAGGTATGACTATTTTGGAGAAATCCTTCACAGAACGACGATAATAGCTAGCCAAACCCAAAAAGCTTCTAATCTTTGTAACTGATGTTGGCCTTGGCCCCTTTTCCACTGCCTCAACTTTTTTTGGATCGACTTGTACCTCGTCCTTAGTGTCGCAGCCCAGTTTTCGAGCCATTGCCGTTGCATAGGCCCGATGGGCATAGCCCACTGAGCCCAAGCAAGCCTATTATATGACCTGTTCATCATTCCATCAAAAGTTCCTATAGTCACATTTCATAATTCCAATTCAAAATAATGCTAACCATTGCCAACTCATAGTGGAATTACCAATCGAAATATACGTATATTGTCTAAAACATACATCTTTATAATTTACATCGGGTTTGTCTATACACAACAAAAGAAATAGTCAACTTCCAAGGGAGAGACCCAGGTGAAAGTACATCAATTGAATGCTGAGATACCTACAAAAGGGATAAATCTACGAGGACACCTCTACCTAGTTACCGACTGCCTCCTTATCTGAAAACATGAAGTTGAAAACAATGATTATAAACCCCGTGAGTGAACGAAGGAAGGGAACAAGCAAGAGATACTAAAAGTTTAAAGAAATCATGATGCATTTATTTTCAAAAACAATGCAATTTGGTTTAGTTGTTATTAAACCCCTCATTAAACCCTTAATTGGTTAATCACTTGATGATGAAAGATCCATGCACAACAAAGAACTTGAAGAATGAAGACTTTAGTAGCATTCAAGCAAGTACAGAGAAATGACTAATCCTCGCTGCAGCGGAAAGGCATTCTAGCTGTAGCGTAGTTACAGCGAGAATGAATTTTTACTGCAGGGAAATTTGAGCTCAAATTATGAGCTGGCCAAGGGTTCCTCACTAAAACCCCTCATTTCAAAGTTAATTAATTAATTCCTTGAAGTTGGAAGTCCATGATCAACTATGGTGCTAAATAAGTGGAAAATAGGGCAGCAACCAAACAAGGTTGCAAGCACAACAGAAGGTTTCTCGCTACAGCAAAATTTCCTGTAGACATCTCGCTCCAGCGAGAATGTATTCTCTGGCTTATATATCCTCGAGAAATACATCCATGAACTCATTCACTACCGACACTTGGCTTATGTCTCCGACCTTCACTTGGGTATCCCTCACAATAGCTAAGTAACCTTGATAACACTGTCTTAATAGCCTTTTAGTAGACATGATAGATATCAAATTTGTTGGAGCATTGCTCCTATCCCCCTGAATACTAAATGATGGTTCACCAGGAAAATCAAATCTAAACAATTTATGATAACAGTCCACGCTGGCATTGCAAGGCGATAACCAATCCATTCCTAAGATCACGACAAAATCTAAGGTGTCCAATACCACTAGATTTACCAAGGTTTCTTTATCCTTGACTTGAACTACACAGGGCTTATATTCCCATTCTGCCACAAATACCTCCTTCAAAGGGGTAGACGCCACTAATTGTTCTTCTCTTATAACACGATCTTTACCTAAACAAGATGCAAAACATGGAGAAATAAAAAAGTGGGTAGCACCAAGATCAAACAATACTCGAGCATTCATACTACAAACTATCAATACCCGAGCATTCATATTACAAACTAAGAGAATACCTGATGCCACTACGTTGGATGTCTAGGCTTCCTACGGTGTTAAAGCAAACACCCTTGCGTGACCTCTACCAGTGGAACTATAACGTCCAAACCTAGAAGGCCTGCATGAGAGGAAGTAACAGCACCTCTACCTCTTGATCCACTAGCCTCCTGATCAGATAAGGCAGTTACGGAAAAAGCAGACGAGGTTGGTTGGGCGAAACCTTGAGCAAAACCTTGTGATTGATGAGCCATCGGGCGATTCCTCTTAATATGTTCAGGTTGACAACACAAGAAACAAACTCCCATAGCACAGTGGCATCTTCCTTTATGCCGTCCCCCACAAGTATCGCAATGATGGATAACTTGACTACCCTACCTCAAATCTTGCTACCTCTCAACACTGAAAGTTCTTTATCCCTCCCCAATACTAGCGCTAGCCGAGTCACTCCCTTGTTAGGGTAATCATGAGTCCCTTTGTGGGCCATGATGGCCAAAGGACAAAATATACCACAGAAGTCTTTGCAACCTTGATAGCCCTCTATCTTGGCCTTCTTTGCTGTATCCCTCATAGCTCTACTCTCACTAGTCCTTATCTCAATTCACTGAGCGCAATCCACTATTGTGAAATAGGTATTGAAATCATGGGATGCCACAACCCTAAACAATGGTTTCACTAGCCCATCCACAAACCTCTGAATCTTCATCTCCTAAGTAAAAACTAGATAGGGTGCATACCGAGCCAACTACATGAATTTGATGTCGTATTTCGACACTGTCATACTTGGGTCTGTACTAATACCTTAAACTCCCTAGCTCGTGCATTACGTACACTGAGTGGTAAGAATCTATCTAAGAATGTTGTACTAAACTCCTTCTAAGTCAACGACTTTGCATCCGTCGGTCTACCTCAAGGCAAGGAGCCATACCATTCTTGCACCACATCCTCTAATTGAAAGGCAGCTAGCTCGACTAATCTGGTAGTAGAGCATCTTAAGGTTTCACAGATTTTCTCCATCTTGTCTAAGAAAATCTGGGATTTTTCTGATGTATCAAACCCTGAAAATGACGTAGGCTTAAGCTTGAGGAAATCAGGAAGGGAAATCTCTAAATGACCCCTCTCAACCTCAAAATGTTGGCGATCAACCTGCCCTTAAGAACTAGGGGATTCTTGTATTGCAGGTCTCCCCTTCACTATCCTTTATATATCATCCATACGGGTTGCTATCATTTCTACAACCCGATTAACTCCTTGTAGGCTTGTCGCCAAGTCCTCGATGGTGATGCCCTCAGTTGGTGGTTTATCCCGCATGGCCCGAAGACTGTCCCTCTTTTCTTCTACTCACAAGCATATTCGCTCTCACCGGTCTAGTGGCCCCGCCATGTCTACCTCACCTCTTAAGGGTGAATGCTCGTGGCCTATCTGTCATCTCATTAGGATCATCTTGTTCCCCCATCCGTCTTGAGGCGGCTCGTGTCTTAGGCGGCATTCTTACCTAGACAACAGCAAACACCTATTATTAAACACATTTTGCAATTATAATCGTATTTAAGGAAAAACATGGTTTCTAAAATAGGGAATATATGCGGTCCTTTGGTTGTAAAATGTGCCACGATTCACACTTCACAATCGAAGTTTTCACATAAAGACCTAACATTCTGCTGGACCAAGAAAAGAAAGTCCTAGGACCTAAACAACCTAGGGCTCTAATACCAAGTCTGTCACGACCCAAATTCCAAGCCATGATCAGTACATGAGCCCAATGGATGTAGCCCACTAAGACCAAGCAAGCCTCTTTATGTAATCCCGTTCACTATCCCATCAATTTTTTCATCACCATTACTAGATCACCATTTCTAATTTGCAACTAAATGTATTTTCATAATACAACATCGATACAAAAAATTTACATTTGTATGATCTCACAATAAGGTTATTCATAGCCATCTCATAATGGCACCATCATTCCAAAATATCCATGCATCGTTGGCAAGTGATTCCTAACAATTCACATTTAATGTACATGTACTCATATAAAAGACTTCTAACGACTAGCGGAGTGTCTTTGGTGAGCATACAACTATCGAATGCCATGATACCTACCAAGAGTGAATGCAAGTGGACGCCTTAGTCTCAGTCCTAACTATCTACAGATCTGAAAACATGCAATTTAAAAGAATGAGTATAAACTCAATGAGTGAACATAAGAAGGGAACAAGCAACGATAAGGAATGTTTTAGAAAACATGATGCACTTACGATAAAACCATGCAATGTAGTCTAAGTTTTGGTTAAAAACCCCTCATTACAAACTTTGAATGTTTAATCCCTTAATGTTACAAGATCCATGATAAACCATGAAGTGGAATAGAATGAAAATTTCAGTAATGACCAAGCAAGACAAGCAAACAAAGGGTTTTCTCGTGGCAATGAAAAGTTAGTCTTAATTTGCATATTTTTTAGTTTTTCAAGCATAACTCCCACTACAGAAGTCCAAATGACATGATTTATAGGTCATTAGAAAGATAAGAGGTTGGGCTACAACTTTGATGTTTACCACTTTGCCAAGTTCTAATCGAAAGGTAGTCAAAATCTTTGTCAAAGTGAAAGCACTGCACCAAAATCTTGGAACCACCTGAGAGTTTCTCGTTGCAGCGAGAAGCTTCAACAAATTTCTCTCTGCAGTGAGAATACATTCTCAGTGCAGTGAGAACCAGGCTAGTGTAACCTCCTCAACTTGAGAGTTTCTCGTTGTAGCAAGAAACAAAGCAATTTAGTTAAAAAGGGTATCGTTACATCAAAAAGCCATTTTCATGCTGAAATGAAAAGCAATTTTGGAGTAATTAACAATGCCAACATACAACACAATCACAATTATTTTCATAAACTTTCTATAACATATATATATATACATACATCATCATGCATACCATCCTGCCATGCTCAACTAATGTGCACTTCCTACACACATAATGCAATATCATCATCATCAACTCACGTGCACTCCCACACCGCACATAGCTGGGTCATCATCAGCTCATCTGCACTCCCACACCGCACATAGCTAAGTCATCATCAGCTCTTGTGCACTCCCACACCTCACATAGCTGGGTCATCATTATCACACAAAAAGAGCATCCAAAGCATAATCTACATATCAATATAATGTGAAAACACATGAACTATTCATATTACACATTTCACAAGATAGAAACATTTCATCAAGGGCTTGTTCCCCAAGTATATTTTTAAAACAAAACAAATGAAACTTTCAAATGATTTATTTCAACATGTAGGCACTTCCCAAAACATTTTGAAATGCAAGTTTGCTCACCAGTAGTTGTTGAATCTTAGATCGACTCCAACTTCCACTAATGCTCCGAATGGAGATGTGGGGTCTTGTTGGAACCTATCACACACAATAACATCACAAATCAACTCAATTCACATAACCATAATTCTAAAAGCTATCTCCTAAATCATGTTCTACTAGTTATCCCTAACTAGCTTCCAATTGCCATTAAACGGCTATTTACTTTCACTATTCTAATCACACTAAAGATGAATAAATATCCTCAACTACAAAACATTCACAAATCTATCCACTAGCCATTTTCAACAACTTAAAAATCAACTCTAATTCATTACTGACCTTCGTAGCTTTGTAATTGAATTTCTTTCCAAAAAGTTTCAAGCTATTATAGAAGCTCCCTTTTTCTTTGTCTAAAACACCTAGCTAGTGAGAGGAAGTATGGAAGTAAGACTTTTCAAGGGTTTTAAAGTGAGAGAGTGAAAGAGCACAAAAGGTTCTATGAAAAAGTGCACAAAGCATGAAAATTGGAGCTAACTTGAGAAAAGTGATGGAGGTTTCAAAACAAGCTTCCATGGAGGATGAAAGAAACGTGAGATGGGAGGAAGAAGAAGAAGAAGAAACTGTTGGAAAATGATAGTTATAGCTAAAGCTTATCCAAACTCCACTTAAATTATGAAAATGCCCTTAACAAGTTGGATTTATCTTCCTCCAATCCTTTGTGCAATTTTTTTACTCTTTTGACACTAAGACAAAGTCCATAATAGTGTCGAAATACTCAGGTTCACAAAAACTTAAAAATGTTGACTCGAGATGAAAAATGATCATTTTGCCTATACCTAGGAAATCATCATTATTTCTATTTCGTTCATCATTTTATCCTTATTTTCATTATTTATTTATGCCTTAGGCCTACGCAGGCCTTAATATTGTTTGAAAGCATACTTCTAAGGGCTCACTAAGGAAATGATGAAATTACCCCTAGTCCATGATATCGTGTCTACTTCTACCTACGAGTCTATAAAGATCAAGTCTCACAATACTACCAGAAATTCAGATTGTAAGACAGAGACCACTTAATCGACCAAGAAGTACAGTTAGTCGATTAAGAGCTAATTGCTAGAAACTGGGTTCAGAGACAGAGACGACTTAATCGACTAAGATACATGTTAGTCGACTAAGAGCATTCCATTTAAAAATTTCAATCTGAGTACTAGAAGATAGATGAAATGCTAAAACTGTCACCAAACTATTTCCAAAGGTCAGAAACTACCTAACACCCATCAGAGCAAATCTTTGAAGAATTTGAGGGACACCCAATGGCTATAAAACAGATCCAAGGCTTCCAAGTCCAAAAACAGCTCAAAAATTGTAAAAACCTTCAGCATACTTTCTGCACTTCACTCCTATCCCTATAATAGATTTATGCACTTCACTTTGTACCACCCAAATCAAGTCAATGATCATAGGTTGTCCTTTATTTCTTTTCTCTTTGAGTGCTTAGAGTGTGCGAATCATTCTAAGGGATTTATTCAAGCTTGAATTAGCTTGATTGATTGTATAAGTTATAACTTGGCCTAGAAAAGTTAGTTTTGGATTTTGGTTGATCTCGGGAAAAACCATTGTTAAAGGTTGTGGCTAAGCCTATGAAAAGCCTTTATAAAGATTGGTGAAGCTTGTGAATTTCACCGTTCATAGTAATATTGTTTGGAAAATCCTTGGTTGAACAATCAAGGTAGTGGATGTAGGTCTTTGACCCAACCATTATAAATTGTTGAGTATTGTCTCCTCTGTTTTTAAATTTTCATTTCCATTCCTACTTGAATCATTTCTCTATCTTTCCTTGAACTAGTCATTATTGATCTTCAACTTGTCCAGAATTTGAAGTCAATTTTACTAAAAGCCAAAAAGTGCTATTCACCCCCACTTTAGCACATTTATTCGGGACCAACAAAGCTATACACTGAAAGGTTATCAAAGAATCCTTTGACTCTCCTAAAAATTTGATGGCCATGATGCATTCAATCTTGTTCTATGGAATTGAATTATAATTGAGTATGATTCATTTAAATTAATTAATTAATAAAATTATAATTGAATTCCATTGCCAATATGTTAGGAACCTAATAGATCACACACAAAGGTTGTAATTTGGATTAAATTGAGATTGTGATGATTTAAGTTAGACTTAAATCAAAATCTAGGTTTTAACTATTGAAGACCTAATTAAAAGAGTTTAATTAGACATTAGTTAAATATTATAATTGCTATAATTTTAAGGACTTAATTTATAAATTTTAATAAGTCTAACAATTAAATTAAACCTAGATATAAATATCACATTATAGCCACTCTTTTCTGATGCAACAAAAAAAAACTAATAGTTTTTCTCTTGAGTGCCATCATTCTTAAAGGGGTTTTTCAAAAAACTTCTTTATTGATTCTTTATGGGAAATCAAAGAAGAAAGGAAGACAAATTATTGCACACTTGCTAGCACAAGCCTGTGGCATAAAGCTCTTTTCTTGAAAAGGATTCGTTGCAATCGTGTGTGCAAGATTGGAAGCCAAGTGATTAAGTGGCTGAGATTCTTTCACATAAGAGGGTGTTCATGTTCTTAGCACCAAAAGGAATCCATTTGACTACAATATCATTTGGAAAGGTGAAAACCTTTTATTGATTTTCTATGGTGTTTAACTTTGCATTAAACAACCAAAATGATCCAAAGATAGGAGGCATGATTTTTATTTTGTTTCAGTTTTTGTTAATCTACTACATTGATTCTCTAATCATGTCATTCCTAGTAGTTCAATGATTAACAATCTATTTACCAAATGAGCAAAACATATTTTTTCTTGACCATGACAGATTATCTTAAGTAATTCATAACGTGATGTTACAAAGACTATGTTTACAAAATGGATGGTTTATAATGTAATGAATGAAGATGGTAGACATTTAATTTATGTTAATTTTCCAACAGAATTTGTATGGTATAAACAAGAGATGAAATGGAAGAAAAAACAACAAGGAAGATGTATCGAAAGAAATAAATTATGTGCACTCTGCAGCTAGAAAACTATATTATATGCATATGTTATTGAATGTTGTCAAAGGAGCTACTAGTTATGAACACATTAGAATTATTAATGGCATCACATATCAAACGTATCAAGTAGCATGTCAGCATTAGGATTAGTAGGAGATGATAAAAAACGGAATGATGTTTTGTTATAGGCTTCCAAATGGGCTTCAAGTGAACAATTAAGACAACTATTTATTACTGTAATATTGTTTTATGAATAGCAGATCCATTAATACTTTAGGAAAATAGCTGGAAATTATTTTCAACTGACATAAAATATAAGTTGAAACATGCATTTGGATGTCTAAAATATTCAATTCTAGAAGATCATTTGAAGAATTACATCTAATTGCACTCGAAGATATTTTCAATAAAAATTCTAGTTCTTTAGTTGATTTTAAATTACCCATGCCAACAGACAGAAATTTACATCTATAGGAAAATCGACTAATACATGAAGAAATGAATTATAACTTAGTTAAGCTTCAACAATTACATTTTCAATTAGTCTCACAATTAAATCATGAGCAAATGGAAATTTAGTAATGTGTCAGATGATCAATTGATAATGAAAAAAGACACATGATATTCATTTATGGCCATGGAGGCACAAGTAAAACATGTTTGTGGACCACCATTATTTCTGCAATTTGGTGGACAGGTAAAATTGTTCTTACTGTAGCTTTTTCTGGTATTGCATTTTTACAATTACTAGGTGGTAGAATAGCTCACTCAAGGTTCGAAATACCTCTTACTATTAACCAATCCTCCACATGTCAAATTAAAAAAGGAACTCAACTTGCCAGATTGGTTCAAGCATGTACTTTGATAGTTAAGCTCCTATGATTCATAGACATTACTTTGAAGCTTTAGATAAAAGTTTAAGAGGTATCATGTACGATGATTCTTTTGAGAATAATCTTAAACCTTTTGGAGGAAAAACAGTATTGTTAGGAAGACGCTTCAGACAAATTTTATCAGTTGTTGAAGATGGCACAAAAACAAATATCATTAATGCTATAATAAATCAATCCCCATTATGGACTCAATGTAAAGTCTTCTATCTAAAGACTAATATGAGATTACAACAAGATGATTTAGATGAACAATCAAGGAATGAAATTTAGGCATTTGGACAATGGTTATTAAATATAGATGATGGAAATTTGTATTTGGTTAAACTACCTGATGATTACTTCCATACACAGATGATACAATAAAAAATATTGTGACAATAGTTAATGATTATTTTGAAAAGTATTATGTCATGACCCGATACTCCCCTCGAGCCCGTGACAACAGTCGCGACGTCTCATAGACATTCATTGCCCGAAATGCTAATCGGAACCTTGCAAGGCTTTAATATCAGTTTTTGCACCTCCCCTGTGAGCAACGGTTGTTAAGTATCATGGTTTGAGAGATTATAAACTATTTCCAAATCAAAACAATAGAAAAATAATTTTTTCCCATAGGGGCATTTTGGTTATTTTTTCTCAAAAATCTCGAAACCAGCAAAAATGTAGTATAAAAGAGAAATTTATACATTTTATAACCAAAAATAAGTTTAGATATCTAAAACATTCATTTAAAGTGAAATTATGACCAATGGAATAAAATAAAAATAATGAATAAAATATTCCAATTTTTCATAAAACAATTTTGATAGAAGGCTACATAAATAATTTTTACAGTGTAAAAGCAAAATAAATTCCTATATACAGTAGCACACGCAGGCAGGTATTCAAAACATTTAACAATGACATGTGGGCCCCCGAATGACTAAAAGTAATGAAGGCTATGAACCTACAGTTTTTTAGGATGCAAGTCAAACTGTAGCCCTCAACGAAATGAGCTATCTACCCACTATCTTGAGCCTGAAATAGGTGAAAAGGAGGGTGGTGAGATTATATAATCCCAGTGAGTAGACAAATACCATCTAAAATATCTAAAGCTGAGTAAATGGAGACAGATAAAATAGATTAGCATAAAAATGATTCACAACATTTCAAACTCATTTTAATAAGATAAAATAGATTCATTTCACCAAAATAAACAATGATGCTTATGATTTCTTGAAAAGTTTGGCTCGTGCCAAAATTATTCTCATACTCAGTTATCAGGGATACCTTAGTCTAGGGCTATCCTAACCGAGTCCGCCAAGGCTGTTAAAAAGTCATGTACGCATAAATCATGTTTTTATTTTGAAAACATAGCCGTTCTTGGCGTTGGCTGAGTTCACCTTCACGTGGTTGTTTGGTGTGAAGTGAACTCTAAAGTTTTACCTCGGGAGTTACCCTACACGCCTCCCTAATCAAGGTAAGAATATAATGGATTCCATGCCCCTCAAAAAGGCTAGTCCATAGAACCCGCCCACTGCAGCAAGCTAAACCCACCATACAATAAAATTTGTGATAGCATAACATCGCAATTATTTTATTTTACAGCCTCTCAAGGCAAATTAACAGTTCATACATTTTCAACACATTTACCAATTTAACCATTCATGCAAATATTATCGTAAGCCATTCAATTGAAAACATAATTTACAATACAGCAAGTAGTCTCTAATTACTCCATTTTCAAAACCATCATTCAATTTCAAGACAATTTATAAAATCATTTAATTTAATCACATTTTTGCTTATAAAACATAAAGATTTACCATTTAAACTCATTTTCCATGAAATCACAAAAACGAATTAAAATTCACTTCAGATAATCAAGATGATGATAAGGTTACTCACTGTAACAGGAGTTTGAAATCCTCCTATTCTCAGTCCTCTGACACAACGTCTTTGCCCTTGTTAGAGGGCTCACCACCTATATACAATACACAACACATAATTCAATATACTGTGTCATACCGTTATAAATTTAGTTCAGGCTCTTCACTAATGCATGAAATGGGATGTGAAACGCTTGGGTAACCATTTAAATACGATGTTCAATATAAGTTCAATTGTTACCTAAATAAAATGGTATTGGCCTAATTCGATCTATCACCCGATTAATTGGCCAATACGTCCAATTCAACTCCAAATAATTCCAATTTTCTTACAATTCTCCAAACCATCAAACACAAATTAAATAACTTGAAATATGGTAAAATCATCTTCACATTTTCTCTTGGAAAATTCAGCCATGGAGGGTTCACTAACAATATAATTTTTCAAGCTTGATTCTTACACCATAAATCACTAATTCCTAACCAAATCACTTGAAATAAAATCAAAATCATCATCAATATTCCACTTGGAGAATTCAGCCAATGATGGGTTATGGAAGAACATGAATTTTTCTTACTTGATTTTCATGCTGCACATCACCAATCAACTAAAAACACTAGAATATCTTAAAATCTAACCAAAACAACCATCAAGATCACAAGTCAAAATCAAGAAATTTTACCTTTGATTGCTTGATTACTTGAAATCCACCAATTTTCTCTTGAATTTTCACTATAGGGTTTTTGTTCTTTCTTTTCTTCCTTTGTTCTTGCTTTGGCTGGCCATAAGAATGAATGTGGAAGAGTTCAAATTGGCTTTATAAAGGAAAATAATAAAGAAATAAAAGCTTGACACTTGTCACCTTATCATTGGTCCATTTTTAAATTCTTAACTATTAAGCTTTCTTTCTCCACCACATAAAATCCTTCAATTATCCATGATAGTAACGGGTGAAATTCATGTGCTGGACAAGTGTTGGGTGGTGTAAAATTATAATTTTACCCTTGGGGTGGCAAAATGACTATTTTTCCCTTATCGTCGAAAAAATGCCGAAATTAAAATGTTTCACTTCTCAAACTCAAATATACTCCAAATGATCAATCTTAGTCAAAAATTTCATCCAACACTTACATCTTAACCTCGACTGGCAAAATGACCATTTTGCCCGTAGGTCATGAAAATTTCAATTTGACTCCAAATCGGTCCTCGAACTCCGAATCACCATTTTAAGCCATTCTAGGGTTTTTAAATTCTCAATTTCATCTTAAAATCTCTATTTGGACTAGTTCGAGGCTTAATTCAACTTAATTGTACCATTTGGTACATTACTGTCCTTTAACGATTTTCGAGGTACTCAAGTAAGCAAAATTGTATTTTTATGTAAGAATGGCATAATAAACATATTGTAGAGCTAGGCATAGCATATTATGTCAATACTACATATATGAAAAAAAAAGTTATGGTTACCCTCTACAATAAAATATTGGATTCAATAAATGCATATACGCTTAGCTTGGTACTAGGAGAAACTAAGACATATTATAGCAATGACAAAATTTCTCATTTAACAGATCAAATGTCAGAGCTTGAATTACTTTGCCCAACAAAATTTTTAAACTCGCTTAAGTTTCCTAGTATACCTAATCATATTCTTAATCTTAAAATAGGTTGTTTGATTATGCTATTGAGAAATATAAACCAAAATTCTGGATTATGCAATAGCACTAGATCGGTCATTACTGTCAATTAAAATTCTACCTACACAAGTGTACATATTGAACAAATAGTATATTACTAAGCAAAGTATCGATCCCTCAAAAAATTATTCTAAAAATTTCACTAAGTAATAAAATTAGAATAATTTACTTTTATTCAAACAATCAAAATTTTAATAATTAATTAAACAAAAAACTAATCAACTAAAACTAAACTAATTAACATTAATAATCAAAGTAAAAAGATAACTAAATAAAGATTAAATTGAAAAAGCCTAGGATTACAATATCCCTCACACTTCATTTAAATCTTACTTTTCATTCATAACTTAATCCAATGGGTTGAATTGCTAACCTAGAGTCCTTAATTATTTATAATGCTCTTTTGAGTCTTTTAGAAAAATATCTACTTTAACCAAAGTACTATATTCCTATGTGAATTGCAATTAAAATAGACTCATTAATTTTAGGCTCTAATACTTGCTACATACAGCAAATATGTATATTTCTATCCTATATACAAATCAATTTATTCATCTAAGCAAATAAACATGATCATATGCTATTCCAATTTTAGTTTACACCAAACTCCCTTTCCCAAGTTTGTTTAGGTTTCTAGATCAATTTAATTAGTGATCGAGCAATTAAAAGTATTAAGAACAAATTGGAAGAAACAATTCAATCCCATTGAAAATAAGCAAGAAAGAGATTAAAAATTTAAATTACAAGTGAGTTTAATTCCAATTCTATAAAAATAAATTTAGCTAGTCATAATTGCATAAGTAAACAAAAACATCTGAAGTTTAGCCATCAAGAGTAACAAGAATAATAAAAACTAAGCAATAAGAAAATAAATATATTTGTAACCTTGATCTTTAATCTTGAGCCTCAACTTTTAGCTTATTGACTTTCTCTCAAGATTTCTCCTTAATGTGTCTATATCTAACTTCTCCTTAAGCTAACTATTTATAACCTAACTTAACTTAATTTAACCTAAACTAAACTACTTTGGCCTAAAAACTCTTAATTTGGGCTTAGAATAAGTGTAGAACCCAATAAGAACTTAACCAGCTCACAGCTTGCTCTTTTCCACCTTCTTTCTTCAAGTTTTCCAGCTCGACACCATGGCACACCCCATCTAAACCATGACACTCCCTTTGCTTCATACCTTTTTCTTGTCAACTATTGCCATCTGTCAATTTCAACTACGATTTTCTCCATCTTGAAGGCAAAACTTGTGAAATCCTACCTTAAGTAAGAGGATAAGTTAGGAAATCCTTAGGTCAGCAAATAGATTACAAATTTTGAACATCAAACTTAGTTTTAACCTTCAAAAGAATTTATTGAAACTTTTGGTTGTTTGTCACTTTTGAAGCAAAATTTTTTCTAAGATTGGAAAAGCTCAAAATATGTGATTTTTATATAATAATCTTTTGAAAATAAAAAATGATGGTAATGATTCCCTTGATTTTTAGATGACCAAAAATGATTTTTCTATGATTTTTGGAGTACATTTGCTATGGTAAATGGGAACCACAAATTTAATTTTAATCAAACTTTTTCGATTTTGTTCTTGAAACCAAACTTAAGATTTTGATTCTTTTGAATTTTGATTTTTTGGATATTTTTATTGAATCCAAATGGGGGGTTGCTTGCTTATTTACATTAAATATCTTAAGAAAATGAAGAGTAAAAGGAAAGAAGTAAAAGTGAGAACATTTACTTAAATTATATTTAATTTAAATAAGATGGGCAAGTTTTATAGGTAATATGTCTCAAAAACTACATTCTGTTTCAAATGAATCGATACATATGGTCATGTATAAATACATGTTTATAATGTATCGATACAATTTTTCCACAACCAACTATTTCGTTGTTTTCAGAAAATAAAAAGGGCTAAACTATATTTTCACACTCAAAACTATAAATACCTCACACTTGTTGTGGGCTTTCAACCTTTAGCCGTTTTTCTAAAGGTATTTCTCTCAACTTAAGCTCTCTCAACCTATATTTGATGCAAACCTTCATCTTTGATCATTAAAAAGCATGGTTTTGAGTTTAAATGATAAAAATGACATTTTTATGCTTTTGAAACTTTAAATGTTGATTTTTAGTTTCTAAAAATATGATTTTTTGTCTAGATTTTCAGTTTGTGATTAAAGTTGAAAGGCTTTGTGATTTTCTTAAGCATCTAAGCTCACCTAAGGTAAGGATGAAAGATTTATGGGTTTTAGCTAAAAAATTAGTTTAGCTAAAAATGAGTAAATTTTGAAACTGCCTAGGATGATTATTTTGAGATTTAATGTTAGTAATTGATTGTAATGAATGTTGTGTGATAGGAACACTTGAAAACTCCGTGGATTTTGCCAAAACGGAGTTGTGATTGGAGTTAGGAATCGAATCTCCAACTAGGTGAATGGATACACCACTTTCAAATTATTTTGATATGTAAAGCTAGCATGATTTCTATGGAAATGATTATTTATATATGTTGAAATTATATCTTTAAAATGGTTTATCAAAAGATTTGAGTTTCAAGAATGAAAATGATTTTCTAAGAAAATAAATTGTTAGTGATTGTGATATGATTGCCACAATGGTTTTCAAAACGTTTACAAATCTACTATGTATGTAAATATTCTACTACATATTAGTTTTCAACAAAGGGCACAAGCACCTTATGCTTGAAGTCTACTCGATTACTCCGGTCGTTGGACTGGTGTGGATAAGAGATATTGTATGTTTATTTATAGATGCTATAAGGTGCATGTTTGGTGTGATAAATGCCATAAGATTATGTATATGATGTAAAGTCATATACCATATGAGATGATTAAGTATGCAAGATGATTACTACAAAATTGTGTATATAATGTAAATTTCATATACCATATGAGATGATTAAGTATGCATGATGAATGCCATGAGATTATGTATATGATGTATATTCCATATACTACATGAGATGATTGAGAAAGCATGATGAATGCCATGAGATTATGTATATGATGTATTTTCCATATACCTTATGAGATGAGTAAGCATGTATGTGATGGACTTTCTACATACATAATGCTATCAGTATGAGAACTCAATAAGTGTGATTGATTCCACACTCACGGGGTGTGTGTGACGACTTCCTCCTATGATGCATCATAAACGTCCAAGGTTTATGACTTATACACTATGTTGGTATGGGAGTAATTTTGATGGAATGAATGAAGCATTAAATGTAGTCCCAAGAGGTTCAAGGACTCAAGAAATGGCAAAAATGTTGAATTTTGCCCAAAACTTAGGTTCAATGTTCAAAATATCGATACATATGAAGCATGTATCGTTACATTCTAAACATAACGTTTAATGAGGCTTTTTGTGTGAAATGTATCGATACATTTCACTAATGTATCAATAAATTCTTGAAAGCATCGATAAATTTGAGAATGTATTGATAGATTCATTCCAGGTAAGGTTGTTTGAATTTGATGAGAATTTGCAAGGTAAAGAGGCTTCTAAAGGTTGCGCAAACTGTTTTCATGCAAATGTTGTTTAAAATGCATTTAAATACCATGTTTCATGAACTTTATGATTAAATTGTCTATGAATGGCATGAGATTACAAGTGTATGTTTTCGAAATAATCTTATCCCCTAGCTTGTTCCATTCTTGTATGAACTCATGGAGTCTTTGTGTCAAGCTCGACCTTATAAAATACTTGCCATGTCATTCATGTGATTGACAATATGCTTGCATACTTGGAAAGTCTCGAAAAATCGTCAAAAGATGGTAGTGTACTGAATGCTATAACTAAGTTGAATTAAGTCTCGAACTAGACCAAATAAAGATTTTAAGATGAAATTTAGAATTTTAAATTCCCAGAATGATTTAATATGGTGATTCGGAGATCGAGAATCGATTTGGAGTCAAAATGGAATTTTCATGATGTAGGGGCAAAATGGTCATTTTACCATTTGAGGGCAAAATTGTAATTTTACACCATCCAACACTTGTCATACTCATAGATTTCATCCCTTAACATTTTATATGGTGAATAATTGAAATATTTTTGTGGTGGAGAAAGAAAGCTTAATTGTTAAGTGTAAAATGTGGACCAATGATATGGTGACAAATGGCAAACTTATATTTGTGTATAATTTACATTAAAAATCAGCACATAAACCCTCCCAACTCATTTCTCTTGGTCGGCCAAAGGAAGAAAAGGGAAGGAAAGAAGAAGAACAAAACGCTAGCTAAGAAATTCAAGAGAAATTCATAAAATTTCAAAGAATCAAGTGACAAAAGGTAAGATTTTTCAATTCTAGCTTGAGATCTATCTTTCCTAAGCATTCTTTCTTATCTTCATGGTTGAAATTCATGATTATATGATGGATCTCTTGCTGGCTGAACATATAGAGAGAGGTTTTGATGGTTAATTTGGTTAGATTTCAATATATTATAGTGTTTTTAGTTAGTTAGTGATGTGTAGCATGAAAAGCAAACAAGAAAAATTCATTTTCTTCCATCACCCTCCATTGGGCAAATCTTCCCTATGGTGTGTTGATGGTGGACTTGATTTTATTTCAAGTGATTTGGTTAGAAATTAATGATTTATGGTGTAAAAACTAAGTGGGAAAAACCATAGTGTTCGTGCACCCACCATGGCCGAAATTTTCAAGAAGAAATGTGAAGATGATCTTGCTAAATTTTATGTTACTTGACTTGAGTTTGATGATTTGGAGTATTGGGAGGAAAATGGAGTTATTTGGAGTTAAATTGGACATATTGGCCAATTAATCGGGTGATAGATCAAATTAGGCCAATACTGTTTTATTTAGGTACACAATTGAATTTATGTAGAACACCATGTTTAGACGATGATCCAAACAATTCGCATTCCATTTCATGCATTCATATAGAGCCTAGATTAGTTTTATAACGGTTTAGCACCAATGTGGTAAATTGCTTGATTATGCATTATGTTTAGGTGGTGAATCCTCCGGTAAGGGTAAAGAAGTTGTACCCGAAGACCGAGACTAAGAGTACTTCAACTCCTGATATTGTGAGTAACCTTATTATCATCTTAATTATCTAAAGTATGTTTTTATCCGATTTTGTAATTTTATGAAAAATGTGTTTAAATGAAATGATTTTATAAATTGTTTTGAAATTTAATGATGACTTGGAAATGGAGTAATTGGAGACTACTTGCTATATTGTAATTTATGTTTTGAATTGAATGGCTTATGATAATGTGGGCATGAATGGTTGGATGGGTATTTGTGTTGAAAATGTATAAACTATTATTTGCTTTGATAGGCTAGATAATGATAAAATTATCATGTCATGCTGTTGAATTTTTATTGAATTGGTGGGTTATAGATTGGTCACTATAGTGGCAAGTTTTGTGGGCCAACCTATTAGAGGGTCACGAAATTCGGTTATATTCTTACCTCCGTCGGAGAGGCACGTAGGGTATCTCCTGGGGTAAAGTTTAGAGTTCACTTCACGCCGAACCACCACGTGAAAGTGAATTCAGCCAACGCCAAGGAACAGCCGTGCTTTTAAATGTAAAAATGTGTTTTGTGCGTATATGACTTTTTAACAACCTTGGCAGACTCGGTTAGATGCCTCAACCAAGGTATCCCCGAGAATGAGTTTTAGCATGAGCTAAGTTTTTAAGAGATTCATAAGCCTCATTGTATAATTTGGATGAAATGTAACTGGCTTAGATGATTTGAAATGTGTTTTGATGTTATGAACCATTTTATGATGATCTATTTTAATCATCTCCATTTACTCGACTTTAGATATTTTAGATGATATTTGTTTACTCACTGGGATTATATAATCTCATCACCTTACTTTCCACCAATTTCAGGCTCAGGATAGTTTGTAGATAGCTGATATTGTCGAAGGCTACAGTTGGCTTTACTTCCTCAAATATCGTAGGTTCACAGCCTTCGTTCACTTTTGTCGTTTGGGGGCCCACATATCATTACAAATTTAATTACATACCTTGACTATATATAATATAGTATGTATGAATTTATTTCGCTTTTACACATCAAAAATTCCTTATAGATAACTCTATTAAATTTTTTTATAAGGAAATAGAATATTTTATAGAATATTTTTATTATATTCAAATAGTCATAATTTCACTTTAAATGAATGTTTTAGATATCTAAACTTATTTTTGATTATAAAATATTTGTTTTGCACTCGCATACTACATTATTAGCTGGTTTCGAAATTTTTGGAGAAAAATGACCAAAATACTCCCGAGAGACGAAAATTATTTTTTTTATTGTTTTAGTTTGGAAATAGCTTATAATATTTTAAAATATGATATTAGCAATTGTTGCTCGCAAGGGAGGTGAGAAAACTGATATTAAAGCCTTACGAGGTTTCGGTTGGCATTTTGGGTCATGAATGTCTATCGAGACATCACGACGGTTGTCACGGGCTCGAGGAGAGTACCAAGTCGTGACAATTATATTGGTATCAGAGCTTTTGGTTTTAAAATTGTTTTAAAATTTACAGTGTCAGTGTGGTCCCAAGTTAAGTTAAGTTAAGTCAGGTTAGGTTGAATAGAATGCATACGTCTGCATATAGAGCCTGAGGTTGCCTAAACTTGCTTGTTTTCTCTTATAGATTATCATGCCTCCTCAACGTGAATGTCACGACCCGATTTCCTAGGCCATGATCGGCGTATGAGCTCAATGAGCATAGCTCACTAAGCCCAAGCAAGCATATCCATTTACCTTTACTTAACAAATTTATCATATCATGCATACATACACAAACATTTTCCCGGGTGTGAACATAGCAAAAACACAATGGCATTATCGATAATAATATACATGTACTATACCAGTCATGTATTTAGCAATTTACATTACATACACATATTCACATTGTTAGATTGTATTCACAATACAAAAAACCCATGACTTCCAGCGGAGACATTTACAATAAAAGGGATTACTATCGAATGCCAGACACATAACTAGGAGATGCACTACGGGGACTCCTCGATCTAGGGTTCAACAGTCACCTGATCTGAAAACATGAATTTTTATAAAACGTCAGTACAATACTCAGTGAGTGAACAAGAAGAGAACAAGCATACCATAAGGAATGTTTATCGAAATCATGATGCATTCATTTTCTCAAAACCATTTAATTGTTTTAGCTCTTTTAAACCCCTCATGTAAACCCCACATGAGTAAATCACTTTACAAAATCCCATGCTCAACTATGGTACCAAAGAAATGGGAAATATGGCAAAAACCCACAAGTTAGCAAAATGGACAGAAAGTTTCTCGTTGTAGCAAACTTCATTCTCGCTGCAGCGAGAACCAGAACATCAAGGAAAAAGTCTCCTTTTTTCCTTAAAACAAGTCATCTTGCTAAAATAACAATAGCAACATGTAACACATGTAAACTTCCAAATTTTAACAAAATAAATGCTTACATATTTGCATTTACAACCATATACCCATCATCAACATGCACACCATCCCATCATCATCATCATGCACATCATCCCAT
>NC_030853.1:13796173-13798505 GCF_000208745.1 Theobroma cacao | reverse complement strand
GCCATTTTCCTTGAAATAAAAACAATCCCCCATTGATATTCAGCCCTCATGGTTCGACCAACAAGGAACCCTAGAGAAATTGAATATTTCTTTTGTGTTTTTGTTCATAACCATGCTTAACTATCCCTAAACACTAACATAGTCTAAAATCAAATTATTCCAACAACAATTTCTCTTTCATACCCATTTTTCAGAATTGAATTCATCATGATAACTCAATATTCAACCATGGAAATTAAGAACAAAAGCATGGGTAAGCTAGGTATCAAGGAGAATTAAAGAAATTCTAACTTACCTTGCTTGTTTCCTTGATTTCTTCACTTTTTCTTTGAATTTCCACCTAGGTTTTCTTGTTTTTCCCTTTGTTCTTCCTTTGTTCTTGTTGCTGGTTGCCTAGGCTGAATATGGTGAGAGAATTGGGGATTTAATGGGCTGATTTCTATAGAAAATAATAAAATAATCAAGCATGCCACGAGTCACATGCTTATTGGCCCAATTTTTTAACTTGTTGACTTTTTCTTCTTAATTTTCCACAACAACTATTCTGGTACTTATCCAATCCTACCACAATTAAAATCCCTTGGTCTTGACAAGTGCTGGGGTAAAAATTTTACCGATTTGCCCCCGAGGTGGAAAAATTACGTTTTTGCCTCTATACTCCAAAATGTACCGAAATCACATTATTTCTACTTTTCAACCTCAAATAACACTAATATTGATCAATATTAACCAAATGGGGCAAAAATCATTTTATAAAAATTCCCGTTTAGTCCTATAGTGGCAAAATTATCATTTTGCCCTTATGCTCCAAAAATATCAGGAATCACAATTTTTCACTACTAAACATTATTTTATACTCCAATAATCATAATTATATTTCATATAATTATTCTTGGTCAAATGTGATAAAATCTTGGCTAAAAATCTTCATTTTTTCATCAAATGGTAAAATGACCGTTTTGTCCCTAATCGGTCAATTTTCCTGATGGACTCCAAACTGGACCTTGAGCTCCGAATCACTATTCTAAGTCATTCTGTGGGTTTCAATATTTTCAAATTCCTTTTAGAATTTCTATTTGAACTAGTTCAAGACTCGATTTAACTTGGTTGTACCACTCTGTACAATATCGTCTTTTAATCGAGCTTAACAAGGTCTCACATTCTCCCCCACTAATAAAAATTCAGTCCCCGAATTTAAATTCAATGTAAAGTGGCTTACCTTTACATAATGAAGAGGTGTGGATGCTTTGTCCGCATCTCATCCTCAGCTTCCCACTCACCTCCTTTAAATCTTGATACCAACATTGTCATTAGGGGTGGCTCCACCCTTCAGGGCAGCCCTTTCTCCCTTCCGCGACAAGCAACAAAAGGTACCTATCAGAGCACTTGGCAAGCAGTATCACTCAGCCTCGTTGCCAAGCTCCTGAATGTACCACATAGGCTGCCATATGCGCCTCCTCCAATATCTCTCTCGTCAATTCATCATTATCCGACACATAAAGTCTATTTTCATACCTCAACATTTCATTTGTGTCTTTGGTAAACATCTTTTCTTTCTTTCCATAAGGATCCTCCAACTGATCCTTAAGCTCCTTAAGGTATCTAACACCACTAAATTCACTAAGGTATTTTTATCCCTGATTCGAGCTACGCAGATTTATTTTCTTCTTCAGTCACAAACACCTCCTTTAAAGGAGTGGGTACCACCAAGTATTCTTCTCTCCTATTCACAGGCGTACTCGCTCTCACCGGCCTAGTGACCCTGCCACGTGTACCTTGCCCCCTAAGGTGGGTGCTCGTGGCCTATTAGTCATATCAGTAGGGGCATCTTGCTCCCCCACTTATCTTAAGGTGACCCGTGTCTTAAGTGGCATTCTTACCTAGACAAGAGCAAACACGTCATTAACCACAGTTAAAGAGATAAGGTAGTTTCTAAGATTGGGAATTTATGCGGTTCCTCGATTATGAAATGTGCCGCGGCTCACAGTTAATAATTAAAAATCTCACATAAAAACCCGACTCTCTGCTGGACCTGACCATAACACCCTACGACCTAAACAACCTAGGGCTCTGATACCAACATTTGTCACGACCCAATTTTTCGGGCCATGATCGGGGCATGAGCTCAATGAGCATAGCTCACTAAGCCTAAGCAAGCCTATCCATTTACCTTTGCTTAACAAATTTATCATATCATGCATACACACACACACACCTTTTTTCGGGTGTGAACATAGCCAAAACACAATAGCATTATCGATTGTAATATACATGCACTATACCAGTCATGTATTTAGCAATTTACATGCATACACATATTCACATTGTAGAT